>NW_016107878.1:1134282-1137518 GCF_001604975.1 Cebus imitator | reverse complement strand
TTTTTTTTTGCTATAGAAATGTTTTATTAGGTCAAACTACTTACTATGAAAATGCTTTAA
The DNA here is from genome assembly GCF_001604975.1 of Cebus imitator. Taxonomy (NCBI): domain Eukaryota; kingdom Metazoa; phylum Chordata; class Mammalia; order Primates; family Cebidae; genus Cebus; species Cebus imitator. The sequence continues at coordinate 1,137,458 of NW_016107878.1, read as the reverse complement.
AATACATCAGGAGATGTAAAGACTCAAAGAAATGTGTAGTGACAATGGCTATCAGAGCACACTAAAGAATCCACACTGCTTCCTCGCTTTACCTAGGAAATGAAGCTTCTAGGCTACCTCCTCCTCCTCCTCCCCAGCACACTCCTCAAGCTCCTCCTCCTCAGCTGTGGCATCTTGGTATTGCTGGTATTCTGACACCAGGTCGTTAAGGTTGCTCTCGGCCTCGGTGAACTCCATCTCATCCATGCCCTCGCCCGTGCACCAGTGCAGGAAGGCCTTGCACCTGAACTGAGCTGTAAACTGTTCAGAGACGCGTTTGAAGAGCTCTTGGACGGCTGTGTTGTTACCAATGAAGGTGGCCGACATTTTTAGCCCCCGGGGTGCGATGTCACAGACGGCTGTTTTCACGTTGTGAGGGAGCCACTCAGCAAAGTAGCTGCTGTTCTTATTCTGAATGTTGAGCATTTGCTCATCCACCTCCCTCATGGACATGCGACCTCTAAAAATGGCAGGCACGGTTAGGTAGCGGCCATGACGGGGGTCACAGGCGGCCATCATATTCTTAGCATCGAAGAGTTGCTGAGTGAGCTCAGCCACGGTCAGGGCCCGGTACAGCTGGCTGCCCCGGCTGGTCAGCGGGGCAAAGCCAGGCATGAAGAAGTGCAGCCGGGGAAATGGAACCATGTTCACGGCCAGCTTCCGCAGGTCGGCATTCAGCTGGCCTGGGAAGCGCAGGCACGTGGTGACCCCACTCAGTAGCAGACACCAGGTGATTCAGGTCACCGTAGGTGGGTGTGGTCAGTTTTAAGGTCCTGAAACAGATGTTATAGAGCGCTTCGTTATCAATGCAGAACGTCTCGTCTGCATTTTCTATGAGCTGGTGGATAGAGAGGGTGGCATTGTAGGGCTCCACCACCGTGTCTGACACCTGGGGCGAGGGCAGGACGCTGAATGTGTTTATGATCCTGTCTGGGTACTCCTCCCGGATTTTGCCCATGAGAAGGGTACCCATCCCAGACCCAGTGCCCCCACCCAGGGAGTGGGTCAACTGGAAACCCTGCAGGCAATCACAGCTCTCAGCTGCTTTTCTCACAGCTTCTCTTCCTGTGGTGGGAGGCTGTTCATCAGCTCCAGGGGAGAACATGTCTGGGGCAGGTGCACTTAGGAAATGCTGCCTTTGCCTCTCTCTCAGACACCGCCATATAAAGCCCTCTTAGGAATGCAGCAGCAAAGTGACCTGTGTATTTTTGTTCTACCCAGCTGTGTTTCCCAAACGCATTTGCCCAGAGGGGTGTTGGAGGGCGTGTGTGTGATGGAATTGGCTCTCCGAGCTGTAGTCGGGAGGTGCAGCTTAGGAAGGCATTAGGTGTTAAGAGCCAGGCATGGCCTCCAGGCCCTCGGAGATGAGAGGAAGGGGAGCTTGTGTACCGTAGACAGTCAGTTCTGACCTGGGGTAGAGAGAGATGCCAGGAGGGGTGATGGCAGAGTTTCTGTCTGATGGTGGTGAGGGAAATCCCAGGAAACCTGTTTAGATGGAGATTCTTCTCAGAAGTAAGTTTGTTCCGTGCATCTTTTTCACAAGCCCATCAGGAGGGTCTTGGGGACGGAAGGAGTCGGCTCAGGCTGCCATGATAGAGCACCACCGACCCGGCAACCTAAACAGCAGATGCTGATGGTCTCACATTCCTCGAGGCTCTTTGTCCGAGGTGAAGCTGTTGCAGGGCTGGGTACCCCCGATGTCTCGCTCCCTGGCATGCCCAAGGCTGCCTTCTGGCTGTGTCTCCCCGTGACCACCACCCTGTGCCCACGTGCCTCTGGCTGCTGCTCCTGTGTCCAGAGCCCCTCTTCTGACAAGGACACCGTCCTTGGATTAGGGCCCACCTGTAAGACCCTGTGGAACCTTAACTGCCTTTCCAAAGGCCCTGTCTCTATTACTGTCTCTTTCCCAGCTCCTGGGGGTTTGGACTTCTACACAGGGATCTGAGCTCAGCTCACAGTGGGACTGACACCATGTTGGTGCCTGGATGCCATGTGGCAGAGGGCACAGCCATGACATGGGGCAGCCACATGGCTCTGTGTGGCCACAGCCACGGTCCCTCTACTTGGGGCAGGTGGGACAGGCCACCTCTCTGGGGGGCTTTGAGGGGTAATGGGGCAGGGCGGGTTTGGGGGGCAGCTTCTAGGCAAGACCCCCAGAAGAAGTGGTGCTAGACTGAATCCCAGCATCAATGTGGTCAGATCCCCAGACCTCCCCGGCCAGGTTCTGCTTTAGTTACTGGGGGCCGGAGCCTTCTCCGTGTTGAGAGTGTGGCAAGGGTGTAGGTCTATGCCCTCCTCTGAGAGCGTGGGGGGATAGGTCCACCCCTTTGGGAGTGTGGGTGGGATAGTTCCACTCCTCCTCTGGGAACGTTGTGGGGCTAGGTCCACTCCTCCTCTGGGACCGTTGGTGGGGGGGGGGTAGGTCCACTCCTCCTCTGGGAGCATGGCGGGGGGTAGATCCACCACTCCTTTGGAAGCATGGGGGGTTACTGCAACCCCTCTGTGAGCGTGGAGGGGGTAGGTCCACCCCTCCTCCGGGAGCATGTGGGCATAGGTTCACCCCTCCTCTGGGAGCAGGGAGGGGTAGGTCCACTCCTCTGGGAGCATGGGTGGGTAGGTCTGCCCCTCCAGTATTTGGGGCACTTTGTCAGAAGGTCTGCTTTTGCAGAAGCTTCCAGAGCAGTCTACCCCCTCGGCCAGGGCCCATGTGATGTGCTCTAGTTCCCTGGGCATGCCAGGGAGTGAGACCTCGGGCGTACCCAGCCCAGCAACAGCTTTACCTCGGACAAACAGCCTCGAGGAACGTGAGATCATCAGCTGATGGGTTTTGCAGGTGCAGGGAGGAGAACGGCAGGGTAAACGAACAGGACGCCAGGCATGCTTCCTCTCCCTCCCGGCCAGCCTCCCCTTCCCTCACGTCTGGCCAGCTCTGGACTGGCTGGTGGCTCACCCTTTCCCGAAGCCCACCCCCTCGAGCTTGCTCTTAGCCCTGTGTTTATGTCAGCTCATAGAATGGCGATTTTCTAACATCATGGTGGAACCTGGATTCCTCGAATATGCGATTCCAGTCCACAGGTTCCCGTGGAGTGCTGTCAATCCTGTAGCCGCACCTTGACCCCAAGTTTAAATGTCTATAT
>NW_016107878.1:1131581-1134042 GCF_001604975.1 Cebus imitator | reverse complement strand
TTTTTTGAGACAGGGTCACACTCTGTTGCCCAAGTTGGAGTGCAGTGGCGCGATCTTGGCTCACTGCAACCTCCGCTTCCCAGGTTCAAGTGATTCTCCTGCCTCAGCCTCCGGAGTACTTGGGACTATAGGTGCCTGTCACACCATGCCGGGCTAATTTTTGTATTTTCAGTAGAGACAGGGTTTTGTCGTGTTACCCAGGCTGATTTCGAACTCCTGACCTCAGATGATCCACTCACCTTGGCCTCCCAAAGTGCTGGGTTTATAGGCGTGAGCCACCGTGCCTGGCTGAACTCTTTCACTTTTAAAGGTGTTTACGAAGGTTTTGCAGCTCTAACCTTGACAAAGTCAGCTCTGGCCGTGAGGTTTTCTGTTTGTTTTTAATATGTGTCTTCTCTCCTAGGTCAGCTTACATATTTTCACAGTGGCTGAAATTACTAGTCAAAAAGTCTATCTACCTTTTCGTCAGAGGCATGAGAGGACGAATGAGCCAGCTGAGGATTTTAGGTTTTCTTGGAAGAGGTTAGCAGCGAAATGCTGTCTTCCTTAAACTTGCTTTGACTGTGATGATTTTCTCTTCTCATTAGTAGCTACCCTAGCAGGGCCAAGGGGAGGAACAGGCTCAGAGTCGTGGAAGTTCACCGACCTGGGGTTTATAGCCTCCCCCCACCACCCCACCCACCCGAGAGATTAGTTACACAGAAAACAGTTGCCTGGGGTGGTGAGTAACCTTCCCCTCCTCTGACCTGGCACTGACTTTTCCTGGGGAAGCCAGGATTTCAGATTGTGCCTTGGTCTTTGCTTTCATTCTCTCTGTGGAGCCTCCAGACCAAGCTAGTCTTCACCAGGTTAGAGAACCCAACACAGCCCCTCCGGCTCTCCCATGGCGTTGCCAGATAAAACACAGCACACCCAGTTCTGCCTGAATTTCTGATGAACAGAGTTTTTTAGTATCAGAGTGTCCCGTGCAGTTACTTGGGACATAGAGTAAAGCATCCTGGTTGTCTGAGATGCAGATGGGTCCTGTGTCCTCTGTGTGGCCTGGTGGCTCTCCTGGGAGTTAATAATTAAATGTTGTCAGGTAGTGATCGAGTGTCCGCTCTTCCCGGGGAGCTGCAGATCAGGTCACCCAAGACCCTTATGAAGGTCAGGGCCCTCCAGGTCAGGTCTCTGGCCTCAAGCTCAGAGGACAATTCTGGAAAGAGCCCGGGTGCTATGACCCGGCCGTCTCTTCCTCTCTGCTCCCCTGCTTCTGCAGGAAATCCCGGTTCTTCTTCGGACCCAGCACCGGGGCCCTTCTGCACCATGGTTTGGGAGCAGATGCGCCCAGGTGTGACCATCACTCCCGGAGCCGGTACCAGGGTGACACAGGGGTCCTAGTGGGTGAAGATGGATACTGGCAGCAATGGGGGCTGGGACGCAGGAGCCCCTCCTTGCCCTCCTTGGTGCTGTGGGCCGTTGGTTTTGTTCCTGGACTCGGGTCTATCAGTAGATGTGTGCTATGTGGCCTGCAAAGTAATCTGTTTAAAAACTGTGAATTTCTGGCTGGGTGTGGTGGCTCACGCCTGTAATTCTAGCACTTTGGGAGGCCAAGGCAGGTGGATCACTTGAGGTTGAGAGTTTGAGACCAGCCTGGCCAACATGGTGAAACCCATCTCTCTCTCTTTCTCTCTATGTATATTTATTTATATATGTATTTATATTTATGTATATACACATACATACACAAATATATATGATATACATAAATATGTATATATAATATATAAGAATGTATCATATATAAATATATATTTATAAATGTGTGTGTATATAAATGTATATGTACACATAAATATATTAAAAAATATATGTGTGTATATACATATATAAATATATAACTATATGTATATATATACATGTATATATAAATATATATATTTATGTGTGTGTGTTTGTGTGTGTGTGTGTGTGTGTGTGTGTGTATATATATACACATATATAAATAAATTAACTGAGCATGGTGGCAGGCATCTGTAGTCCCAGCTACTTTTGAGGCTGAGGCAGGAGAATGGCTTGAACCCAGGAGGCGGAGGTTGCAGTGAACCGAGATTGCACCACTGCACTCCAGCTTGGGTGACAGAGTGAGACCATCTCAATAAAAAACAAAAAATCAGTGAATTTATAATGTTTATACATTTCATGTTTTTGCTCCAAATCTGACATATCTACCTGATATCTCCAGATATCTTGGTGTTTGATTCTCCGCGGAGCCTCCAGACCGTGCTGGTCTTCACCAGGCTAGAGAATCCAACACAGCCCCCCGTCACCACCCCGCGCTGGCTCTCCCGTGGTGTTACCAGATAAAATGCAGCGCACCCAGTTCTGCCTGAATTTCAGATGAACAGCAGAGTTTGTTAGTATAAGTATGTCCCATGCAGTTATTTAGGATATGCAAATAATTGGGGCATCGCTCCCTCCC
>NW_016107878.1:1118033-1131207 GCF_001604975.1 Cebus imitator | reverse complement strand
TTCTCTCCCTTCCTCTCCCTCCCTCCCTCCTTTCTTTCCTCCTTTCTTTCCTTCTTCCCTTTTCTCCCTCCCTCCCTTCTTTCCTCACTCTCGCCTGCCCACACAGCCGTCTGTCCTCCATCCATCCATCTCCCTCCCCTCCTCCCTTTCTTCCAATCCCTTCTCCCTGCATGGGAGAAATTCCTTTTCCTACTACCCTCCTGGGTTCTCTATCTGGGGCCCTGAAATTGAGTTGACGTAAGACAGAGTCACAAGAGACAGGTTGTGAACTCATGCGGCACCCGTCTGCGAAGAGGTCTCAAAAGGTGGCTAGAGCTTGGGCTTGGATAGCGCCTCAGCGCGGGAGGAGAACCTCTGTAGAGAAGGGACAAGACAAAGGGCAAGGACTGTGAGTTCCTGGAGGGCACACTGTGGGGCGGCAGGTCCCTAGGAAGGAAGCGCAGCGGAAGGCTGGTCTGTTGGTAAAGTCGGCTCCATAGGTTCCTCCAGGGCGGGGCTGACAAGGGTCTAAAGCTGTCTCCAGTGATGAAGTTCTGTCCTTCCTGGTGTGGTGGGGGTGGGCACTCCCTGTGAATTTACATCTTGCTTTGAGGCACACAAGCGGCGGGGAAGGCAGCGGGCTGTTCCCACACCTGCTTCTCCATCATCTTCAGCTCAGGATGGTCCTTATGCCCAGGTGGCATATTTTGGGGCGGCCTCTTCTGCCCCCTGCACTTCTGCCCTCCTTTCTTGCTCCTTGTGAATGATTTCCAACCAAGAGTATAATATGGCAAACTTCTGTGTCCTCAGCGGCATCGAGTTTGACATTGCGCCATAGTTGCTGGAACTGCTTTCCGGAGCGCGTGGCTCCACACGCAGCGTGGCCGGCGCCGCCCACCCCGTCTTCCTCCGAGAGGGAACTGCTCTCCTGCGTTGGGCATGTGCCTTTCCGTTGGACTGCTTCGGCGCCATTCGCAGGGTGAAAATCCACGTGTTCCCCGTTCCATCTGTAGGACTCTGGCATCTTTCCAGCCTTTATCTGGAAATGATGGTCTGTGGTTTGACTCCTTGTGCAAATTGCCTTCCTTCTGCACAGTGTTATGTTTTGGGGATCACCCACATGTGGCTTGGGTTCATTCATTGTCACAGCTGTGGATTACATAGGAATGAAGAGGCCACAGCTTGATCAAGTGGTGCCCGGGTGACTGTGCATTTCCACTGGCTGCTTTGGTAGGGAGCGATCTCACGTGTCTTCCCGTGGGCCCGAGGCCTTGCCCTTCTCGGCAGAATGCACCTGGAGGTAGATTTGCTGGTTCAGCATGGCGCCTCCTCCAGCAGGTACCTACGTCCCCATTTCAAGCCAACTTTTATCCAACCCTTTCTGCACTCCTGCCCTGCAGAGGTGGGGGGTGTCACAGATCCGGTCACCAAATAGTGGATGGCTGCTCCCAGAATCCGGTCTGTGTCCTTGTTAAAGGCCTTGGTCAGCCAGGTACGGTGGCTCACACCTGTAATCTCAGCACTTCGGGAGGCCAGCGAAGGCGGATCACGAAGGCAGGAGATCGAGACCATCCTGGCAACGTGGTGAAACCCCGTCTCTACTAAAAATACAAAAACTAGCTGGTCATGGTGGCATGCACCTGTAGTCCCAGCTACTCAGGAGGCTGAGGCAGGAGAATGGCTTGAACCCAGGAGGCAGAGGTTGCAGTGAACCGAGATTGCACCACTGCACTCCAGCTTGGGTGACAGAGTGAGACCATCTCAATAAAAAACAAAAAATCAGTGAATTTATAATGTTTATACATTTCATGTTTTTGCTCCAAATCTGACATATCTACCTGATATCTCCAGATATCTTGGTGTTTGATTCTCCGCGGAGCCTCCAGACCGTGCTGGTCTTCACCAGGCTAGAGAATCCAACACAGCCCCCCGTCACCACCCCGCGCTGGCTCTCCCGTGGTGTTACCAGATAAAATGCAGCGCACCCAGTTCTGCCTGAATTTCAGATGAACAGCAGAGTTTGTTAGTATAAGTATGTCCCATGCAGTTATTTAGGATATGCAAATAATTGGGGCATCGCTCCCTCCCTNAAAAAAAAAAAAAAAAAAAAAAAAGACTTGGTCTAAGGTGGTCATTGGCAACCTGACCTGGCTCTTTGTGGGGTAATTTCTATTGCACTTGGCCTTGAAGAAGCTGTCCTCTCAGCTGCCCTGCCTCCTGGGGACCCCCGAATCTGCTGGCTGCCTCTTGGGGACCCCTGAGTCTGCTGGCTGCAGTCTGCTCATGACTTTGGGTTCTGCTCCCGTCCGGGCCCAGGAGATTCTCTCATCTGTGAGCCTGGCTCTAGTTTTTTGTTCTATTTTTACCCAGGACCTATCATTGCTCTGTGTTTGAAGCAGAGGGGGTCATTACAGCATGAACTTGCTGCCATTCTGACCTGAAGCGGGGGTTTCTTCCTCTCCTGCAACTTTGTCCTCAAAGGGAAACAAAAGGCAGCCCTTTTTCTTACCTGGGGCAGCCCGGACAGCCCCGTGACCCTCTGCTGCATCTTTGTAAGCTGCGGTCATCCCCACGGCTAGCGCAGGTTCCTTTTGAAAGCCGGGTTTCACGGCGCCGGTACCAGACCTTGTGGGGTTTTCCTGGGTCCCGGCTGCCACCTCTGGCTCAGACTCCCCGGAGGAGCAGGTGGTGGCAACTTCTGGCTGCCCTCTGGGATCGGTATGTGTCTACTCACAGGGCCCTCGCCGGCGGTCACACTGGCAGACACGGACTATGACACCCAGCCCACGTGTGTTCCCGTGCCAGCACCCACCGTGACCATAGGTTTTCTCTCATTTTCACATTTCCTCTTCTTTGTCTTCCTTCTCTCCGCCTTGAAGACACAGGCAGCCATGCCGCGCAGTCCGACATCCAGTGAGGACGAGATGGCCCAGAGCTTCTCCGACTACTCCGTGGGGTCGGAGTCAGACAGCTCCAAAGAAGAGACCATCTACGACACGATCCGGGCCACTGCGGAGAAGCCGGGCAGTGCCAGGACAGAGGAGAGCCAGGGCAACACGCTGGTGATCCGCATCGTCATCCATGACCTGCAGCAGACGGTGAGCCCCGTGGTCTGCCCCATGGTTCACATCTGGACGATGTCACCTGTGGCTTGAACACCAGAGTGCCGCTCCGGTCCCTCCCAGACCTGCGGTCGCACTTGCTCCGGGCACACTGTGCTCCTTCCTTGCTCCAGACTCCTGCCCCATCCCCCCAGGCTCCCTGCTTGGACCTGCCTCCACTCCCTGCTGCCTCCTCTCCTTATTGCCACTGTCACTGCCCCTACCTCCATCCACAAACATTCACTGAGCACCTACTATGTGCCAGACATTCAGGCCAGGGGCCCAGAGATGGAAAGGGGTGCTTCGCAACCTCGCAGAGGAAACCCAGGTGGCAGGTGCACCCATAGCTGGCTTCTAGCAAGAAGTGCAGGAGGCTCTCAGGCCTGGCTCTGCTTTTCCCTGGTGCCTGACTCCACCACACCAGAGGCCCAGTGTCCCATGCTCCCCCACTTCCAGGGGGTGCAGCTCTGAGCACCCCTCCCCATGTGGCTGCTGTCCTCCTCCTCCTGTCCCTCCAGCCCTGGGCCCAGTGTCGTTCTTGTGACCCCCAGAGCCCTCAGGCTGTCCTGGCCCATGCGGGCTGTGCCCTGAACGTCTATCCTTATTCCTGGGGGTCCCTGTGGTTGGGTTTGCCTCCCGCTAGGAGATTGGCCCCTGGGGACTGGGCTTTGCGTACAGGGGACCTCCGTGTGCAGAGGATGGAGTGTGGCTTCATCTGCTGTCCAATCCGCCAGAGCACGCTGGGGGCCAGGTGCCCAGCCCCGTTCCCTCTTGCTCATGGCGGGGCCTGTGCTGCATGTGGACTCAAATAGGAGGCATGGGACAGAGCCGGAAGCATGGGGCAGACATGATGGCTGTGGACAGGCACCTCCTCAGGTTGGCCTGAGACCATTTCACATGCCATCTGTCCCCTGGGGAGTGTGGGCGGTGGTGGCAGTAGTGGGGCAGGTGGTCTGAAGCCCTTTTGCTGTGGAGTAGACATCTTGGACACCGAAGAGTTAGGACTCAGAGGGGCATCGGGGGGAGGCCCCTGACGGGCTTCATCTGTGCTTTCTAGAAGGCTCTCCCGGTACCCCAGTGAGCTGGGAGGACCCTTCTCATCTTAGCTCTGGGTGAAAGGAATGGGGAGAGGTGGGCTGCTGGTGTCGGCTGCTGCAGGTGCTTGAGGATGCGAGTCCCATGCTCTGCGTCCGCCGCAGCTTCTGAGGATGGTCACCCGGCCCCAGCCACGATGGGCAAGAGGGTCTAAGTGCTGGAGGTTGGGAAGCCTTGTGCTGCCCACTGGCTGAGTGTTGCTGGTGCCTCGGTGCATGCCCAGGTCCTGGCTCCTGGCACTGTGGAGGGGCTGAGATGCCCTGGGTTTAGCACCTCCCAGGGCTTGGTCCTCAGGGAGGGCTAAATGTGTGTCTCCTCTTTCCCCCTTGCCAGCAGCTTGCAGCCCAGCAGGGACCCTCTGCTTAGCCCCTCCCCAGCCCTGCTCCCTCTGGGAGAGACGTGAGCCGGGCTGAGGGGCTGATGTGCTGACACATTCCCTCTAGGAATGAGATCAGCCACGTGGCTTCGCCGTCCGGGTCAAGCGTGTCCTGCAGCCTGGGACAGCTTTGACTGCAGCCTAACACAAATGTGTGAACTCTCTGAAAACATTCTGAGGGTTTTCTTGCAACTTTTTATCTCCTCTTTAGGACATCATTTCTCTTTAGTGTTAGTGTATTTCATGTGTAGCTGAAGACAGTTATTCTTCCAGTGTGGCCCAGGGAAGTCAAAAGATTTGACACCCGTGGAGGGGAAGCTCAGGGTGGCCTGATGCCCAGAGCTAATCCAGCCATGCCATGGGCCCAGGGGCTGCCCTGGCAGTACAAAGGCTGTCAGGAGGATAAGCTGGTGTTTTGGGGTTCCTTCTGTGTTATTTAATGCCTCTTATAACAGCTGTAAATTCTGGTTATAAAAAGTTCAAGTATGGCAGGAAAGCACAAATGCTGGGCTTAGCAATGATGGTCCCATCATCAACACTTGCTCACCCCATTCCGACACGCCCCTCCGCGGGATTACAGGCCATGGGTGGATGTGCATATGGTTAGAAATACTGGGGTAAGTGTCAGCTCAGAACACACGCTTATTAAGAAGTGAGCATCGTCCATGTTACTTTATTTGACTGTAAGAGGAGAGAAAGATGGTGAAGGAAATGCTTTTTCTTTGTCACAAGAGACTTTTTCCATCCAAATCTGTGAGGTTGAAAGAAGCGATTATGAAACCCTGGAAGGCAGGAATTTTTGTTTTTTTTATTACAGATTTTTTCCCCTTCTCACTGTGCCCTTTTCCTATATTGCTTAGGGGGAAATTAAGCTCACTGCTATGGTAAAAGGCCTTTAAATCTCAGGCACTTAACACACAGATGACTTATTTTTTTCTCTCTTCTCAGTCCACCTGGGTTGGCAGGAGGAAGAGGTGGGAAGTTCTGATCTATACAGACATTCAGGGACCCAGGCTCCTTCCATTCGATAGCTGGGCTATTTCCTAGAGCTTGGAAACCTCCACGGGGTCCTCTGTGTCTGCCCAGAAGTGGAGAGAGGGAAGAGACAGAACTTGTAGGACACATCACCTTCCCTGGCTTCCTGAGGAGGTTGCCTCTGATTGCAGAGCAGGCTGGGAAATGCTGTGGTTGTCTGAGCCCAGGAAGAAGAGGGCATCCGTTTGGTAAATGAGGAGCTGGTTATGTGTGCATGGGTGCATGCACGTCTGCGCACAAGCACTCCCCACAACCTCCTGAGTCTTGTTGGGCGTGGACAGTGACTTGTGCACACTGCCGCTGTCCCTCACACTTACTGTCCACCGTGCCCCCAGGCCCCGGAGCCACGCCGTCTCTCTTGCAAGGGTCAGTGCCATCACCTGCCTTTGCAATGGCCTTTTCTTCGGCAGATCCTTTTTTGGTTGTTGTCTTGCCTTTGATTGGATGGAATTCTTGTTAGGTGGGTTTTCTTAGGAAGAGTTCCTGAGGGCAGTGCTTTCTCAGTGAATGCGTGGTTGATGATCGTTATCGGTGGTACTTGTGTTCTAAAACGTTGCCACAGATGCTGAATGCGTGACTCCTCGGCCGTGGGTCGCAGAGGAAGTGCAGTGTTTCATTCCTGCAAGGCCCCAGTCACATGTTTGACCATAGGTCAAGACACAATCTTATTTTATGTGTGTTGCTGTTTAAAGATGCCTGATGTAATATGCAATGTGGATTTGTTAACATTGAACTCACAGCGCTCTCACACGTGCCTCTCTGACACGTTTTCTCTGTGAGGCTCATCACTGCCTTCTTGCCTTGGGAACAAGCAGACAGCACTTCAGCTCTCTGCTCTCTGTCTCTCTCTTTTTTTTTTTTTTTTTTTTTTTTTTTTTTTGAGATGGAGTCTTGCTCTGTCACCAGGCTGGAGTGCTGTGGTGCAATCTTGGCTCACTGCAAAATCCGCCTCCCAGATTCAAGTGATTCTCCTGTCTCAGCCTCCCGAGTAGCTGGGACTAGAGGCGTGTACCACCACGCCCAGCTAATTTTTGCATTTTTTAGTAGAGTTGAGGTTTCACCATGTTGGCCAGGATGGTCTCAATCTCTTGACTTGGTGATCCTCCCGCCTTGGCCTCCCAGAGTGCTGGGATTACAGGCATGAGTCACCTCGCCCGGCCGGGGGCCCCTCTTAAATGGCAAAATCACCAACACAAAGCACAAACGGAGGGAGAACCGTGGCACTCCGTGGGCTACAGTCGGACACTTGTTTGCAAGATGAGGGCCGGAACGAGAAGTCTGACCACCGTGCCCGGCCTGCCCTGACTTTCCTGAGCCTTTAATTGTTGTGTTTTTAGCTGGACCCGTTCATTCCTTGTAAGTTCTTAATGCACTCCAGCCACGCTCCTTTGACTTCTGTTTCGTTACCTTGTTCACCCTCTCGCGGGAACCCCTGCATCGGGCAACTGAAGCTTTGGCTGCTTTGTGCGAAAAGCATTGATTTTGGGGTTACAAATACATTTTAGCAAGTAGGCGCATCCCTGATACAGAATTCATGAATAATGAGGATTGAGTGTATTTTGAAAATGTCAGCTTGTTCCCTTTGGACTGAAAGCTCTTTTCCTCTGTATTTGTTTTTGTTTTTGAGATGGAATGTCGCTCTGTTGCCCAGGCTGGCGTGCAATACTACGATCTTGGCTCACTACAACCTCCGCCTCCCGGGTTCAGGTGATTCTCCTGCCTTAGCCTCCCAAGTAGCTGGGATTACCGGCACCTGCCACCATGCCGGGCTATTTTTTTGTATTTTTGGTAGAGACTGGGTTTCGCCGTGTTGCCAGGCTGCTCTTGAACTCCTGACCTCAGGTAAACCTCCTGCTTCGGCCTTGCTAAGGGTTGGGATTACAGGCATGAGCCACCATGCCTGACCTCCTCTGTGTTTTTAGGTCACAGTTTCCCGTCTGTGGGGATGTTGTTTGATTGTCTTCTTGCCCTCAACATTGCTTTGGATACATCTGAGGCCACCAATTTTTTTTCCATCTCATAGGTGACATTGGTTTTTTTTTGTTTGTTTTTGTTTTTTGACTAGATTCCTAAAGAAGTGGCTCCCGCTACTAGACCAAGAAGTGTTAGGTGTTGGGCATTCTTGGTTTTTCCTAGAAAAACTTCAGATTCTCTTTAAGGATGTTTTCCTGTATTTTGTTATTTTTTCTGTGTTATTGGTTGGGTCCTTTATTTTAGAAATAGTAATTATTCCTATGTTGGATTTTCCTTGTTCTTACCTGTTATCGTTTCCTCTCATTACTTTAATTGCTTGGCATTTTTGTTTCCTAGTAATGATTTTCTTTCTTCTTTCTTTTTCTATTTATTTATTTATTTATTTGAGACAGAGTCTCCCTCTGTCACCTGGGCTGGAGCACAGTGGTGCGATCTTGGCTCACTGCAACCTCTGCCTCCCGGGTTCAAGTGATTCTCCTGCCTCAGCCTCCTGAGTAGCTGGGATTACAGGCGTGCACCACCACGCCTGGCTAATTTTTTGTATTTTTAATAGAGATGGGGTTTTGCCATGTTGGCCAGGCTGGTCTCGAACTCCCAACCTCAGGTGATCCGCCTCTCACAGTGCTAGGATTACAGGTGTGCACCACCACACCTGGCTAATTTTTTGTATTTTTAATAGAGATGGGGTTTTGCCATGTTGGCCAGGCTGGTCTCGAACTCCCAACCTCAGGTGATCCACCTCTCATAGTGCTAGGATTACAGGTGTGAACCACCACGCCTGGCCTGCCGTGATGTTCTTGAGCCTTTAATTGTCGTATTTTCAGGCGGACCCGTTCTGTCCTTTGTAATTTCTAATTTACTCTAGTCATGCTCTTTCGACTTTTTGTTTGTTCCTATAGCCCCACACTCTCTCCTTTTGAAAACACTCTTTATTTGGTAGGTGTTCTGTCTTATTTTTGTCCTCCCAGGCATAAAGCATTTGTGGGGGTGTTCCTTCTTTTTTTTAATTGCATTTTAGGTTCTGGGGTACATGTGAAGAACATGCAAGATTGTTGCATAGGTACACACATGGCAGTGTGATTTGCTGCCTTCCTCCCCTTCACCTATATCTGGCATTTCTCCCCATGCTATCTCTCCCCAACTCCCCACCCCCTGCTGTCCCTCCCCTAGTTCCCCCCCAGAGACCCCGGTGTGTAGTGCTCCCCTCCCTGTGTCCAGGTGTTCTCATTGTTCAACACCCGCCTATGAGTGAGAACATGCGGTGTTTGATTTTCTGTTCTTGTGTCAGTTTGCTGAGAATGATGGTTTCCAGGTTCATCCATATCCCTACAAAGGACACAAACTCATCGTTTTTGATGGCTGCATAATATTCCTTCTTTTAATTGTGATGTGTTTTCATGCAGCTTGGAGACCGTCTGAGGCTTGCGTGCTGCCTTGCTTCCTCTGGTTCATTTCGTGTCTGTGCTGGGTCCCTGTTGCTTCCCCGACGTTTCTCCCGGCCTGGTCCCGGCTGGCTGTCAGCTTGTGCTTACTGTTGGTTTGCATGGCACACGGGTGGGTTTCACTGGCTCCATCATGTAGTTAGATTTGGCCATCTGTTTGGCTTTGCAGATGAACAGAACTTGGGCTGGGAGGGTGGAGTCCACGTGCAGGGCCTGGCTCCCTGTCTCTCCTGAGACATTGTATTAGCCCATTCTCAGGCTGCTAATAACGACACTGCTGATTACCCGAGTTATTTATTTCTTTATTTTGAGACAGAGTTTCACTGTTGTTGTCCAGGCTGGAGTGCAATGGTGCCGTCTCGGCTCACTGCAGCCTCTCGGGTTCAAGCGATTCACGTGCCTCAGCCTCCCGAGCAGCTGGGATTACAGGCATGCACCACCATGCCTAGCTAGTTTTATATTTTTAGTAGAGACCGAGTTTCTCCATGTTGGTCAGGCTGGTCTCGAACTCCCGACCTCAGGTGATCCACCCGCCTCAGCCTCCCAAAGTAGTGGGATTACAGGTGTGAGCCACCGCACCTGCTCTAATTTATAATGAAAAGCAGGTTTAATGGACTCGCAGTTCCACATGGCTGGGGAGGCCTCACAATTATGGTGGAAAGAGGTTGAGGGGCAGAGTCCCATCGTGTTGTTGTTTGTTTGAGAAGGATTCTTACTCTGTCGCCCAGGCTGGAGTGCAATGGTGCAGTCTTAGCTCACTGCAACCTCTGCCTCCCACCTCCAGATTCAAGTGATTCTCTGGCCTCAACCTCCTGAGTAGCTGGGATTACAGGCACCTGCCACCATGCCCAGATAATTTTTTTTTTTTTTGTATTTTTAGTAGAGATGGGATTTCACCATGTTGGCCAGGCTGG
This sequence comes from Cebus imitator, assembly GCF_001604975.1. Classification (NCBI taxonomy): domain Eukaryota; kingdom Metazoa; phylum Chordata; class Mammalia; order Primates; family Cebidae; genus Cebus; species Cebus imitator. The sequence continues at coordinate 1,121,291 of NW_016107878.1, read as the reverse complement.
TCTCAAACTCTTGACCTCAGGTGATCTGCCCGCCTCAGCCTCCCAAAGTGCTGGGATTACAGGTGTGAGCTACTGTGCCCTGCCTAAACTGGGTATTTTCTGGGGTGGCTTTTCTATTTTGGGTCCCTTGGCCAGGACTTCTGAGCCCCTGGGTGCAGCATTTCTCAGTGTTAACCTCTCAATGGTAGAGAACCCCGTAACCACCGCCAGAGGACCCATGCTCGGGCTGCGGGGTTTTAGCCATTCGATCCCTTTATTTGCTGTTCTTGCTTATTGATACTAGAGGGAGGGCAGGGGGACTGGGGGAGCGCCCTGTGTGCGTTTCAGACCCCAGGCCCCAGAGTCTGAATCAGGAAGTCAGAGGAAATGGCTCATGTCAGGCACTGACCCTCATGTGATGTGTGTCTAAGGACACCTTCCACCTGTGGGAGCCACACTGGGAGGTGTTTTATGACTTCCCAACATTACCATGTGCCAGGCACTGTGTTACGGCCTCTAGGCGAGTTTCCTGTAGTTCTCTTGCAGCCTTGCAGCAGACAGCACTAAGAGCATCTTTGTTGATGATGGCACACAGTCCAGAGGGTGTGTGTCCCATGAGCTCACACGGAACACAGAATGGAACCTGCAGGTGGAGGAGGTAGAGGGCACCAGCTGCCCCGGGAGCCCCACTGCTCCCTCCTAGTCATGAGGAGGGTTTTGCTTAATCCCAGTTTACAGATGGGAACTGGAGTGTCGGACTCCAGAGCCAGTGAGGGGCAGAGCCAGTGTCCTGGGGGCACCCAGCCTTGTGCCTTGGAACCTGCTGGATGGAAGCCCTGGGATGCTGGCGTTGGGCGTGCCACCAACTGTCTGGTACTGCGCTGATTTGCACCTGCACATCAAATTCGCGGCGGGCAGTCAGCCAGCAGGTAGTGCTGCGTGGGAGCAGCCTGGCCACATTCTTCCTGGCATGGGTCAGAATCACGTCCCTTTCCCCATTCACGCTGTGCTGTTGAGCCTTGGGGTCCCACCTGTCAGGGGCCACAAACACCACTTGTGAAGTGAGACATTGTGGGCTGGTCTCCAACCCAAGGGGTGCCCACAAGGGTCCATTTCTGTTTCCTTTCTCCCGGGTCCACCCTCCTGCCAGTGCTACCCATATTCGGAAGCTCTCATCAGCTGCACAGGAGGAAGGCCCCGGCCATCTCAGCCAGCAAGCTGCTTCCTTGGCAGTGGGGCAAGGGTGTCTGGAGATCAGGGGCCTCCTGCACCCGGCTGGACCCTGCCTCCCTGCCTGTGTGATGCCTTCCTTGACGGGTGACCATCCCTGTGCAGGGCGGGTGCTCCCTCCCCGTGCAGGGCGGGTGCTCCCTCCCCAGCAGCTGTTGTGCCCACTTTGCTGGAGGCATTGGAGACCGGTTGGAGTGACGGATGGAGCCACAGCCCTGCTCCAGGCTGGACTTAACCCACAGCACCTCCTCGTGAAAGCCAGAGCCTCCTCAGGGTTTAGTCTTCTCATGGGAGCCTGGTTGTTTCTGGAACCTTCCAAAGACCACTTTACTTCCCTCTGTTCAAGACAAACAAAGCCCCTGGAGGCCGAAACCAGAAATCCCACGGGTGTGAGCTCTCAGCAACAAAGCAGGCATTGTTCCCACGTGAAATCCCTTGTGGGGCTGAGTCCTCTGTGTAGCCAGGGACACAAGATGGTTCCTGGAACCCTGCCCGGAGGAGCCAGCCAGGAGCTGCCGAGTGAGTCTGCGCCGAGGTCCCAGTGCCCGCCTGCTGGGAGTTGGTGCTGGAGAAGCACCTGGGCTGCCCTCCTCCCCCCAGGTGCAGCCCCTCATCCGCTGCTGTCTGGGCCCACTGCTGCTTCTGGGTGAGTGCTGTTTCTGAGCCTCGCCTTCCAGCGGAACTGAAGCTTTAAGTCTTTGAGTGAGAGCCTCTCGCAGTGCCCATGACCCTTCAGGCACAACTGGAGCCCTCACTTGACTCGTCTTGTGTGGGTGGGCTTCCCTGCCAGGCAGGGAGTGGTGGGGTGGGCTCCGGGCACAGGGAGGGTGCCGTCTCTGCGTCCTCTCAAGCACCTGGTGGTGGAGTGCTGGCACCGGACATTCAGCATGGCCTTTGAAAAAGTGGCATGTGCCAAAATCAATACAGGCTACAGTGAGCTCTGTGATTTCTGGGGGAGCGTGAATGAGGAAGAGGGAAGCACACTGGCCCCATGGCCCGAAGCGGTTTATCGTTTAATCCACAGTGAATGCCATGTTGCAAGTAGAGCGGAGAAGAAAATAGGGTGGGGTTGTGGTGGCCTTTCCCGGTCTCTCCCGGGGTGTGGACGTCGGCACCCCTGTCCGCCTCTCCCCGAGGACTGGCACCAAGTAGATCAGCTGATGCCATCACCCCGAGGGCTGACCCCTGCAACCTGGCCCACCTCCCGGCAGACCCCCGGGAAAATGAATCCCGTTCTGTGCGTGAATCAGTGCTTCCATTTATAAAGCACATGCATATTCAAGTGGGGCGCTCCATTTAGGAAAAAGCATTCCTGCCACCATGCTGACCCCTCAAACACCATGCACTGCCATTCACCTGTCCTCCCCCCACCATGTACAGTCACTCCAAATCCCCACTGCCTTTGCCATGCTGGGACGGCCTGCCCTCTCATCCCGCTGTGCCTGCCTCACCCTGTGCCACACACCTGCTGACGGGGATGTCCTCTCGTCTGTCAGCTGCTTCCATATGGACTCAGATTTCTTTTGTTTTTAGGTTTTTGTTTTTTTCTTTGAGATAGGGTCTTGCTCTGTCACTCAGGCTGGAGTCCAGTGGTGCAGTCATGGTTCACTGCAGCCTTGACACATGGGATGCTCCTGCCTCAGCTCCCCGAGTGCACGTCACCACACCGGGATATTTTTTCCCTTTTAGTAGAGACAGGGTCTCACTATATTGCCCAGACAGGACTCGAACTCCTGGACTCAAGTCATCCTCCCACCTCAGCCTCCCAAAGTGCTGGGATTACAGGCCTGAGCCACCACTCCCTGTCGGATATGCTTGATTACAGCGCGACCTCGGCCCGCCTGCTTATCATTGTGGATTAAAATAGAACCCCAAGAGCAGGGAGGTTTCGCCTCCTCCTCCTCCCAGATTTCACCCCCCCTTTCCTCCTCCTCCTCCAGGATTTCACCCCCCCTTTCCTCCTCCTCCTCCAGGATTTCACCCCCTCTTTCTTCCTCCTCCAGGATTTCACCCCCTCTTTCCTCCTCTTCCAGGATTTCACCCCCCCTT
>NW_016107878.1:1068927-1116609 GCF_001604975.1 Cebus imitator | reverse complement strand
ACAAAAAAAAAAAAAAAAATCAGCTGGGCACAATGGCAGACATCTGGTAAACCCAGCTACTCGGGAGGCTGGGGCAGGAGAATGCCTTGAACCCGGGAGGCAGAGGTTGTTGTGAGCTGAGATCATACCACTGCACTCCAGCCTGGGTGACAGTGTGAGACTCCATCTCAAAAAAAAAAAGTGTGAGTGTGCGCACCCATTGTGAGAGAGGGCTCTGGACGGCTGGTGCAGGGGTGGCTCGTTACCTTAGGAAGCCGCGTTTGGGTGCTTTGCCGTGTGTCTGACTCCTGGTTCCTGGCCCTTGTGAGGTGAGAGCTGGCGTCCTCTTCTAAGGAGTTAATGGAGTCCATGTGTCTGGGAGACGGGTGGCTGGGTGGCTGTGACCCTGAGCGGCAGCCTCTTTGTCCCGCTTCAGGAAAGTTTGCCCTTGACTCCCTCGGGCGGATTTTTCTGGGTAGAAAGCCGGCTCTGGTCAGGCTTCCCTTCTGCTGCATTCTCTTCAACACCTGGGCTTGCTGGGGAGTGGGTAGCAGGCAGGCTCCTCGGCGGGCCCTGGCTCCCTGCAGCCAGCACCCTAGTGCTGATAGAACGTGTGTAGCACCGCACCCACGGCCCCGTCTCCCGCTGCAGCCTCCCTTTGGGGGCCAGGCCTCGTTTCTCACTTGACACCTTCTCAGTTGAAAGCCCAGGTGCCCCTCAACTCAGGCTGTGCAAAACCAGTGCCGTGACCCTAACCTCTTGGAACTCCAGACCTGGCCCCTCTGGTATTTGCTCTCTTAGATAGCGGTTACTTTTTTTTTTCTTTTTTAAAAAAGACTAAAAACAAAAAAGCTTTCTTTCTTTCTTTTTTTTTTTTTACAGAAAGCTTTCTTGAGTTACAATTTACAAACTATAAGATTCACTTACTTTAAGAATACAATTCAGGGCTGGGCGCGGTGGCTCGCACCTGTAATCCCAGCACTTTGGGAGGCCAAAGAGGGTGGATCACCTGAAGTCAGGAGTTTGAGACCAGCCTGGCCCACATAGTAAAACCCTGTCTCTACAAAAAACACAAAAATTAGCTGGGTATAGTGGTACACGGCTGTAATCCCAGCTACTCAGAGGCTGAGGCAGGAGAATCGCTTGAACCTGGGAGGTGGAGGTCATGCCACTGTACTTTAGCCTGGGCAACAAAAGCGAAACTCCATCTTAAAAAAATAAAATAAAATTTGATGATTCTCGGTGGGTGGATTTGCTGAGTGTGCACCCGTCACCACCAGCCAGGTGTGGGAAGTCTCCATCGCCCCAAAGCTCCCTCATGCTGGGTTCTAGTGGGTTCCTGTCCCCACTTCCAGCCCCTGACGACCAGGAAGCCACGTTCTGTCTGTGTGGATTTGGTTATTCCAGACACTTCATAGGCATGGAGTCAACCAACATGTGGCCTCTTGTGCCTGGCTGCTTTTCCTCAGCACGATCGGCTTTTCTGGGTTTAAATTTAATGGGTTCACATGCAGTTTTATTACATGTGAACATTAGAAAGAGGTAAAGTGTGGGCTTTTGGTGTGACCATCACAAATGATGTACATTGTACCTATTAAGAAATTGCTCAGCCCTCGCCCCCCTCCCACCCATTCGAGTCTCCTGTGCCCATCATTCCATGCTGTGTTCCTGTGCACACATTATTTAGCTTCCACTTATAAGTCAGAACATGCAGGATCTGAGTCCTTTCACATGAGGTAGTGGCCTCCAGTTCCATCCCTGTTGCTGTAAAAGACATGACCTCCTTTTTCATGGCTGAGTAGTATTCCATCATACATATATACCACGTTTTCTTGACCCGGTCTTGGTGCACGCTGACGCTGAAGCATGACAGATTTGATTCCCACCGTCCTGCATTCCCACATACTGCGAGTCCATTCTCATTCAATGGTCAGCTGGGTTCCTTCCGCTTTGGGGCTGTGGGGACCGCCTTTGTTTCAGCCGTCCCAGCCACAATGCAGGCGTCCTCCTGAGCTTCCACCTCTGCTACTCCCACAATCAGCCCCTCCCCAAGCACCTTCTAGACCCCTGCAAGCCTGTGCCGCTCCCGCAGCCTTCATCGCCGCCCCACCCTTCCTGCCGTCTTCCTCTTGGGCAGCCAGAACAGCTTCAAGACCAGACTCTCAGAAGCTTTCCAGGCGACGCTTAGGTGATTGTGTACATGTGAATGCCCTGGCCACCATGCCACGCACAGCCCTCCTATGACTGCTTTCCGGTCTGAGGATACAAAGCAGGCCCTCCCCCGCCGGGTGCAGCGGCTCGCGCTGGGAATCCCAGCACTTTGGGAAGCCAAAGTGGGCAGATCAGTGAGGTCAGGAGTTCAAGACCATCCTGGCCAACATGGTGAAACCCCGCCTCTACTAAAAATACAAAAATTAACCGGTTGTGGTGGTGCGCGCCTGTGATCTCAGCTACTCGGGAGGCTGAGGCAGAAGAATCGCTTGAACCTGGGAGGAGGAGGTTGCAGTGAGCCGAGATTGTGCCACTGCGCTCCAGCCTGGGTGACAAGAGGGAGACTCCATCTCAAAAAAAAAAAAAAAAAAACAAAGCCGAGTCCTCCCTAGCCTGGGCACACACCTATTGGTAGTGTTCGGGTCAGTGGATTTTCCCTGAGGTTTCTGCAGCTTTGTGGCTTCTCCTCGGGCTCTCTTCACAGGGCAATTTCATGGCTAAGGGCCTGCGGGGGTGGCCGGGCAGCACTCCTCTCCACAGGGGCACCTGGTACAGGCTCCGCTCGTCCTTGTGCCCCGTCAGCCAGTACAGCCAAGTGAATGCTCAGTGTCTGGTTGTGGAGTGAGCGAATTCATTTAAACCCTTGCCTCTGTGGGGTGAGGGCTGCATGGCTGCACTGAGCCCGAGGTGACGGAAGGGGGTCTTCGGGGGCAGCCAGCCTGTGGTATGCATAAACTTGGCGCATTGGCTCAGCAGAGAAGGCAAGGGCCACGGGAGCAGCGTGCGTGAGGCAGCAGAGGTGGGTGGTGGGCGTTGAGCTCTAGGGTCATGGCAAGGAGCCATGGTTGTCCTTGATGGGCAGAGGTTTGGTACAGAGCATGGGACATCATTTATATTTGAAAAGGGTGATCTTGGCCTTTCTGACAAGGGGAGAAGGATAAGAAGAAATGGGGGTTGGGCTGGGTACCATGGCTCACGCCTGTAATCCCAGCGCTTTGGGAGGCTGAGGTGGGTGGATCATGAAGTCAGGAGTTTGAGATCAGCCTGACCAACATGGTGAAATCGTATCTCTACTAAAAATACACAGATTAGCCAGGCATGGTGGTGGACACCTGTAATCGCAGCTACTCGGGAGGCTGAGGCAGGAGAATTGCTTGAACCCAGGAGGCGGAGGTTGCAGTGAGCAGAGATCATGCTGCTGCACTCCAACTGGGGCGACAGAATGAGACTCTGTCTCAAAAAAAAAAAAAGAAGATGGGGACTCCAGGGAAATGGTGAGGCAGGGACCCTGGGGTGGGGGGGCAATGCAGGGAAAGGTGGAGACGTGAAGACACTTTCCTATGACTAAGCTGGGGGGCTGTCGTGGAGAGAAGGTTTAAGATGTGAGGCCTGCATCTTTGCAGTTTCTCAGCTCATGCCTGCAATCCCAACATTTTGGGAGGCCGAGGTGGGCGGATCATCTGAGGTCAGGAGTTTGTGACTAGCCTGGCCAACATGGTGAAACTCTGTCTCTACTAAAAATACAAAAATTAGCTGGGTGTGGTGGTGTGTGCCTGTAATCCCAGCTACTCGGGAGGCTGAGGCAGGAGAATTCCTTGAACCCGGGAGGCGGACGTTGCAGCAAGCCAAGATCGCGCCACCGCACTCTAGCTTGGGTGAAAGAGTGAGACTGTCTCAAAAAAAAAAAAAAAAATTGAAATGTAATTTACATAGGAAGTGTGTGAGTCAGTGGATTTTAGCAAATTCACAGATGAGTGAGCCCATCACCACTGTCAATCTCAGAAAGCTTTCATACACCCAAGAGGGAACGCCACCCCTGTTGGCAGTTGCTCTCCCTCCCCAGATGCCTGTTCTGGCCATCGCCAGTGATGGAGTGGCCTGGCGTGTGGACTGAGAGGGAAACCCTTTCTCGGTTCTTTGCCCCTCCTGCTGGAGGTAAGCCCCTTCCCTCCCACCTGTGCTGCGTCCAATGCCGTCCCGGGCCTCCTGCCACTGAGGGGCTTTCCATGCTATCAGGTCACCCAGTCCACCGAGAAATGCAAAAGCTCTCTTATCAGTGAATATAGTTGTAGGTGGGTGCAGTGGTGCACACCTGTCATCCTGGCTGCTCGGAAGGCTCAGGCAGGGGGATCACCTGGGCAATGAAATGAGACACCTTCTCTAAAAAAAAATAATAATAATACGTAATTGTCCTTTGAGCTGCCCTTTCATTTTCAGATGTTTTGTTCCAGAATGTTATCTCCCAGCTCCCTTTTGCTAAATGAAAGGAAATTCTTCTGGGATTATAGATTTAATTAGAAGTTTAGGTGTATATGGCCTTGACATGAGCACATTTTCTGCCCTAAAAGAAAAGTCATCAAAAAGGTCTTGGGCAGAAGTTTGTAACATGATAATGGTCTTTACTCAAAGACTTTGAGTCCGTGGAGTGTAGCCCGATACCGACTCCAGCCTAATCAGGGAGGCCCCCCTAGCCGACTCCTCCACTCTACCCTTCCACCCACCTACACCCCATCCCCTGATCCTCCAACCTGTCCACATCCACCTGTCCACATACCCCCTCCACTCACTCATCTTCCATCCATTCATCCACGCATCCATCCCTGCATTCATTCATCCTCCCATCCATCCATCCATCCATCCACCCACCCATCCACCCAACCACCCATCCATCCATCCACCCACCCACCCATCCATCCATCCATCTGTCCATCCACCCACCCATCCACCTATCTGTCCATCCACCCACCCATCCACCTACCCATCCACTCAGCCATCCACGCATTCATCCATCCATCCACCCATCCATCCATCCATCCATCCATCCATCCATCCACCCACCCACTCAGCCATCCACCCATCCACCCATCCATCCATTCATCCATTCATTCATCCATCCACCCATCCACTCAGCCATCCATCCATCCATTCATCCATCATCCATCATCCATCCATCCCTTCATCCACCCACCCATCCACTCAGCCAGCCAGCCGTCTACCCAGCCACCCACCTACTTAGCCACCCATCCACCCACCCACGCATCCTCCTGCCCACCCCATCCCTCCCTCCCTATATTCGTTCACCATCAATCCACCCTTTTGATGATAGAAATACATGGTTAGGATCTTTGGTCTCCACCTTGAGCAGCCCCTCCACGTCCTTTGTAGTATGCGTTTGGATCATCTTTTGGGGAGGCAGAAGGCACAGAATCTGATTTCCTTTGTGGTTTTATTAACTGGTTGCCAAGACCAAAGAGAGTGCCGCTCCCCAGCCCCGCAGCCTTCCCTCTGCCTCCACCGTCTCTGTGAAACAGCAATAGAGAGCAGCCTCCCTGCCTTCAGATGAGTGGCTTACACTTGACTATTTTAATCAAGAAATTGGTGAGTTACAAATTGTTTAAAATGAAAGGGAAGGCCTTGGGGCCCTCCAGTGAAAGTTACACTGGCAAGTCAAGCCTTGATCTTATTGGTTATTATTCATGTCACATGGCACCCTCGATAAAGGCGGAGCGGGACTTTATTTTCTTACACATCATTTAAAGAAAATCTTGTAAGGGTTGTATGTGGCCCCTTTCTCTGTTACGTTTTGGATTTGTGCTTTGTATATGGGAGAGATGGACCCAGTTTGCAGGGGGCTCCATAGTCTGCACATAAAACATCTGACTTGAGGTGCTCTTCTGCCTCAGCTTAGAGTTAATACCTACTTAAATCTCTTGGGGAAAATAACGTATGGGAAAAGTGGCTTTGGTCTGGAATTACTACACACTCCGCGGCAGAGCTCTGTAAATCCCACAGGGTGGGGGGAATATTGTGGTTTGGAACCACGTTGGTGAGACGCAGCCATCTCCCCATTGCTGGCGTCCCAAGCTGCTAAGCCTTATCCAGAGGGTGGCAACACCATGGCCCCAGATCATCAGTTTTTACTTTTCTGTGTTAAATCCAAGGGTGGGGCCTTTGTCCAGCACCTTTGCTCTGAGGTTGGACTTGGGCGATTCCTCCAGCCTGGCTCAGACTCTGCCTGCCTGCCAGCCTCCACCCTTCCTTCGCTGCCCTCCATCCTGGGCAGACGAGGCCTCCTTCACCACAGCTTCCGAGCAGCCTCCTCGTCCCGCAGCGGCTTCACCCGCCTCTGTTGCCTCGTCTCTAATCCACTTTCTGACCTCCTGCCGGCTTAATCTCCCTGACTCATGGCTCTGTCCGAGTGCTGCCAGGATCAGGTTGAACTCACTAGCTCAGCCCTGGGGACCCCCTTAATCCCCTCACCCCCTCTTGCAGCTGCGTGGCCCTGGGAATGCTGTGGAGTTTTTGGAGCACTCATCTTTGGGCGTCGGGGGCTAGTGCTGGCTTCTGGAGAAATGAGGAAGAGATGATGTGTTTGATGCACTTATGAGCTGGGCCATGGGTGCATCGTGTTTTGTGTCTGCAGTCAGGCTTTTTAATTATAATTTCTCCTCCATAGCTGCCTATTACTTCTCTTCAATTTATTGCTCCTAAAGGAGCTTCTCTGGCCAGCATCTGATCTCTGCTTTATGGCGGCTCTGCCTGAAATCGTGGCTGTGATAACAGGAAGATTAACTCACCCCCAAGGAGTCCAGGGGCCGCTGGCAGAACCAAGCCCTGTCTCCAGTTCAGCATCTCCTTGACACTAGCAGAGACAGACACGCAATCTCTTACTAATCACCAGGAGAGACAGTCTGCCCACTACCTCTCCACAGTGTCCAGGGCCTGCCAGAAAGCTTTCACTGTGTGAAAAATGTTCTAATTGGAAAAACGGATCCACAGCTACATTATCCTTGATTGGCATTTAAACATGCAGAAGCGCTAAGCCTAAATCTTGGGCTTCCAAGCATCCACCACCAGGCTGTCCTTCTGACTCAGCATCACCCCACGTTTCCCATTCCGTGGACATCTCTGATTTCGGCTTTGTGTGTTACCTGTCTCAGGGTTTTAGTGTTTGCCACCCCACGTACCGCCAGCCCAATGGGCCTCTGTCCACAGCAAGAAGTGTGATTTCATTTGGATAATTGCACTTGGAAACAAAATCAATTGTAATGTGGGTTGACCTTGGTGCTGGTTATTTTTCAGAGGGTGCAGGTACACTGATTGCATGTGTACAGCTGTCAGAGGCCCGAAGATGCAGGTGTGTACCTTTCCATGGCCCCTGCCAAGCGTGTGTTGATGACGGGCCCTTAAAAATGCGTCATGCAGAAATTGACGATGACAGAAACCACAGCTGCAGAGGGAATTTTGAATGTGACACATGCTTCTTTGTCATGAACGATGAGCTCAGAAACTCGGATTCCTTTCAGGCTTTCCTGAGTTGTTGCTGAATGCTGCTCACAAGTGTTTGCAGAGGTGGCATCTGGATTGTCCCCAGGGTCTGTGTTTCTGACTCGATCCCGAATAGGGAATGTCCCTGTGGGCTGCGAGCTGAGATGCCCTGGCCATTTCTCCCCTCTGGGTTTTTCCTGGGCTCCTTGGGTAGAAGTCAAGAGGAAGGTGGATTAGCAGGCAGAGTAGAGGTGGAGGTCCCTGAATCCACCTGTGATCTGAGTCTCGTGCTGCCGATGGCCCTTGCCACGGCCTTTGGATAACCCACGGCAGTAAGACCTATTTTATATGGTGTAACGTGGACCATTTTCTCAGGCTTTGTCTAGACACTCCCTCGCCCTCACCACAGTCTTCCACCCGTCATCACCTCCATCTTACAGGGCCCAAAACAGATTCGGAAAGCAATCTAGCCTCTCACGTGAAACTCTCTTGCCACGTTGCTATACATCAAAACAGCCTTGCCCAAGAAGCTCCTGTAACCCTGGCAGGCCAGACACTTTGTGGCGTTGGTTTGGTGATCCACTGTCGTTGATGTGACTTATTCATCAATGCAGACGTGTCCCGCCGCAGGCACGTGGTGGCCCTCAGTGGGTTGCAGACACTCACTCATGATCGTTTGGTGTCGTGGGCTAAGTCTGCCCCCCACCAAGATTCCTGTATTGAATGAAGCCCTAACCCAGGACCTCAGAATGAGACTTTATTTGGAGATTGACTCCTTATAGAGGCAATCAAGGTAAAAGGAGTTGTTAGAGTGGGCCCTGATCCCTCTGGACTGGACGGAGTCCTCATCAGAAGAGGAGGTGAGGACACAGACACGCACAGAGGGACAACCACCTGAGGACATGGAGAGAAGGCAGCCGTCGGCAAGCCAGGCAGAGAGGCCTCCGGAGGAACCAGCCCTGCAGACTTCTTGGTCTCAGACTTACAGCTTCCAGAATGGGAGACAACAAATGTCTGTGGTTGACGCAGCCTCGTCTGCGGCACTTTGCCATGGCAGCCCGAGCGGCTCATTACTCAGCGTAAGTGGCAGGCAGGCCCAGCACCACTGCCTCTGTCTGTGTCCAGTGCCCGCGTTCTGCCCACACTCCGGTAGTCTCAGTCTTAGCCTCTCACCTTGCAGAATACTTGTAACTGATGCTAGCCAAGTGCATGACTCTCCCTCACACGCTCCGTTTTTTTCTTCTGTTCTGAGTCAGGGTCCTGCTCCGTCACCCAGGCTGCGGTGCAGCAGTGCCATCACCTCCCAGCTCAAGGGATCCTTCCACCTCAGCCTCCAGAGTAGCTGGGCCTGCAGGCACGTACCACCACCTCTGGCTGATTTTTAGAAATTTTCATTTTTTGTAGAGACAGTTTTTCTCTGTTGCCCAGGCTGCTCTTTGGTTTTGATTGGAGCTTGACCATGAATTGTACTAAGGGTGGGGGGAGGGTGCAGGTGTGTCATTCTGTTCAACAGTGTGGCCACCCCTAGCTCTGTGACCTACAGCTCTGCAGACCTTGGTGGCATAGCCTCCCCTCGCAGGGTCATTGCTACAGTTCATGGTCTGCATAGTCCGCTGAGCACAAGCAAGGCTCAGGAGGCAGAAGCTCCCATCAGCCCCACTGTGAAGTCCATACCTTTCTTGACTGTTGGACTATATCACCCAGGAGCATTCCACGTCTGGAATGTTGATCCGAAGCTGTTCAATTCCATCTACATTTACGAGCTTTGGTTTGGTTATGCAAAGAAAAAGAAACCCCTGTCCTCAGGTGGCTCGGTCTGGGGCAGGGAGGAGCGCTTCACTGGCCGGATGGTACAGCGGTGCTGAGACAGATGTGGGGGGAGAGAGAGATGGGGAGGAGTAAGGAGGAGGGACAGGGAGATGCGGATGGTTCATCTGTGCTAGGACACAGCTCCCTTTTGTGGCTGAGGGCTTTTGTGGTACAAAGGGAAATTGAGGAGAGCTGCAGCTGCCTTTAGAAGTCAGGAGAACTTCCCTGGATCGGCGTGTACATCATCACAAGGCTGGTATGAGCCACAACCCCTTCTCCACAGCTCCTGACCACGCCAGCCCCATCCCACTCCGTGGCCACCCGGCTCATGCTGCATGCGCTGCCTTTCTGGAGGTGAGGGAGAAGCCGGCCTGATTTGGGTCTCGGAGATCTCATTACATCCACCTGCAAGTTTTCTGTGCCTTAAGCCACATCTCTCAGGCCAGGCAGGTGGCAGTTTTCATAAGGATCTGGACATCACAGGCTTCAGGAGATTGAGTGACAGAGTGACCAACTCCTGCCTGCCTGTTAGGACAGAGTAAGGAGAAACTACCTAAGGCAAAATATGAAACTCAGCCCTGCTCCTCCGCCTACACCACCCTCCTGGAAGACAGGAAGTGCAGGGTGGAGAGGCTGAGACCCACAGGCTGGACAGGAAAGGGAGCAGGGCTGATCAGCTGGCCTGAGGGCTGCGGGCAGTCAGACCAGCTCCCTGTATTCATGCTGATGGTGCCCAGTGGTCAGCTCAGCCTGCAGGAGGCCAGGGGGGCGGCATCACGAGACCTCAGCCCCGGTGACAACGGTGAGTGGGGCTCCAGCCGGCAGACAGGGAGAGGACGGCTGGGCCACCAGAGGCTGGGGTATGGGCTTGTATGCAGCCTCACACTGGTACCCAGAAAGTCTGAACGGAGGGAGTATTTCTTCTGATCCAGAGGTGACCTGAACATCAACATCCTCTTCAGCATTCTCAGTGACTCACATAGTGGGCACATCTCAGAGATAGGGAGTCTGTTTCCAGACCACTGCAATAAAATGGCTCTTGCAATAAAATGTGGCATTGGGTTCCCAGTGCGTATAAAAGTTGGATTTATAGTCTGTGTAGTCTATTAAGTATGCAATAGTGTCATGTCTAAAAAAGCATTGTATATACCTTAATTAAAAAATAATTTATTGTTAAATGTACTTGAGCCCCCTGCATCTTCAGCGGGCCACAGTCTTTTTGCTGGTGGGAGGTCTTACCTAGGTATCAATGGCTGCGGACTGACCGGAGTGGTGGTTCCGTGAAATAAGACAGCAGTGAGGTTGGCGGCGTTAATTGACTCATGAAAGATTTGTCTGCTGCACGCAATGCTGTTTGATAGCATTTTACCTAGAGTAAAACTCATTTCAGAATTGGATGAAATCTTTTCAAACCCTGCACTGCTTTATCCACTCACTTTCTGGAATATTCTACATCCTGGGTTGTCATTTCAGCAGTGTTCACAGCATCTTCCCCAGGAGCAGATTCCGTCTGGAGAAACCACTTTCTGTGCACATCCCTAAGAGGCAACTCCTCACCCATTCAAGTTTTATCATGAGATTACAGCAATTCAGACCCATCTTCAGCTCCGTTTCTAATTCCAGTTCTCTTACTGTTTCCACAACATCTGCAGTTCCTTCCCCTACAGAGGACCTGAATCCCTCAGAGTCATCCATGAGGGTTAGCATCAACTTCTTCTAAACTTCATGTTGCCATTTTCACCTCCTCTCATGAATTGTGAATAGTCTTTTTTATTTTATTTTTATTTTTTGAGATGGATTTTTGCTCTTATTGCCCAGGCTGGAGTGCAGTGGTGCGATCTCGGCCCACTGCAACCTCTGCCTCGCGGGTTCAAGCAATTCTCCTGCGTCAGCCTCCCGAGTAGCTGGGACTATAGGCATGTACCACCATGCCTGGCTAAATTGGTATTTTCAGTAGAGGTGGGGTTTCTCCATGTTGGTCAGGCTGGTCTCCTGATCTCAGGTGATCCACCCACCACAGCCTCACAAAGCAGTGGGATTACAGGCGTGAGCCACCACGCCCGGCCAAGTATGCTTAATGGCATTTGAAATGCCAAATTCTTTCCAGAAAGTTTCAGTTGACTTTGCCGAGATGCTCTGAGGAATCTATGGCAGCTACTGTCTCACAAAATATGTTGTTAAATAATAAGACTTGAAAGTCAGAATTCCTCCTTAATCCATGGACTGCAGAATGGATATTGTATATGCAGGCATGAAAACATTTATCTCCTTGTACATCTCCATCAGAGCTCTTGAGTTACCAGGTGCGTTGTCAAGGACAGGTAATATTTGGAAAAGAATCTCTTTTTCTGAGCATTAGGTTTCAACAGTGGGGCTTACAATATCAGTAACACGTGCTGTAAACAGACATGCTGTCATCCAGGCTTTGCTGTTGCCTTTATAGAGCACAGATAGAGTTGATTTGGCATCATTCTTAAGGACCCTGGGGTTTTTTGAATGATGTGTGAGCAGCACAGGCTTACCACTTAAAAGTCAATCAAACACCACATGTTCTCAGTCATAGGCGGGTGTTGAACAAAGAGAACACATGGACACAGGGAGGGGAGCACTACACACTGGGGTCAGTTGGGGGGAAATAGGGGAGGGAGGGTGGGGGTTGGGGAGCTGGGGAGAGATAGCAAGGGGAGAGATGCCAGATGTAGGTGATGGGGAGGAAGGCAGCAAATCACACTGCCACATGTGTACCTATGCAACAATTTTGCATGTTCTTCACATGTACCCCAAAACCTAAAATGCAATAAAATAAATAAATGGGGGGAAAAAAAAGTCACCAGCTGCATTAGCCCCTCACAAGACAGCCGGTCCATTGAAGCTTCGAAGCTAGGCATCGACTTCTTGTCTCTAACTGCGAAAGTTCTAGATGCCACCTTCTTTCACTAGAAGGCTGTCTTGTCTACACTGAAAATCTGTTTAGTGTAGCCACCTTCACCGATGGTCTTAGCTAGATCTTCTGGAGAACTGGCTGCAGCTTCTCCATCGGCACTTGCTGCTTCACCTTGTACTTTTCTGTTATGGAGATGGCCTCTCTCCTTCCACCTCATGAATAACCCTCTGCTGGTTTCCAGCCTTCCTCCTGCAGTTTCCCCACCTCTCTCAGCCTTCATGGAATCGAAGAGAGTCAGGGCATTGCTCGGGATCAGGCTTTGGTGTAAGTGAATGCTGTGACCGGCTTGATCATCCAAGTTTGACGACTCAGACCTTCTCCCTGTCAGCACTAAGTCCCGTTTCACGCATCATTTGCGTGTTCACTGGAGTGGCACTTCTGATTTCCTTCAGGATCATTTCATTTGCATTCACTTCTTGGCTTGGTGTTTGGCGCACGAAGCCTCACTTTTGACTCAGCTTTCAATGTGTCTTCCTCACTAAGCTTGATCATTTCTAGCTTTTGGTTTAAAATGAGAGATGTATGACTCCTCTCCTTTCACGTGGACACGTAGGGGCCACTGTAGGGTTATTACTTGACCTGATTTCAATATTATTGTGTCTGAGGACGTAGGGAGGCCCAAAGAGAGGGAGCAAGGTGGGAGAAAAGCTGGTCAGTGGTGCAGTCAGAACACGCAGAACGTTTGTCGATTAAGCTCCGTAACGTATATGGGGCGTGGCTCATAACACCCCAGAAAAATGACAACAGTCACATCAAAGATCACTGGCTGCAGATCGTCCTAACAGATACCACAATTATGAAAAATGTGACCTAGTGCAAGAATTACCCACAGGTGACACGGAGAGATGAATGAGCACATGCTGTTGGAGAAATCGTGCCGATGGATTTGCTCCTTCCGGAGTTGCCACAAACCTCCAATTTGTAAAACACATTCTCTGTGAAGCTCGGTAAAGCTAAGTTCAGTAGAATGGGATACGCCTCTAATTTATATTTCTATTTTGCCTGCACTGACGTTGGCAGTGGGTGTGTATAGAGAGGAACATAATTTATCATTTACACAGCAAGGACTCAGGAAATGGGCAGACTTGACTCGGATTTAAATCAGACTTCTACTGCTTTCTAGAAATGTGACCTCGGGGTTGTTACTTGGAGTCTCTGAGACTCAGTTTCCTCATCTGGAGAATGAGAATAAGAAGAAGACACACTGTTGTCTTGGCCATCCTTTCTCTGCTATCTGTGGGTCATCTAACAAATCACTCACTCAGAACACGTCTAACAAATTACAAAGGAATAACCACCTCACAGGGCTGCGGGGAGACCAGAATCATCTATGGTGCTCTTCAAGGAGAAATTTACGTGACCAAGCTTGCACTGGTCACAGTGGGACCAGGAAGGGTCACTTAAGGCAGAAACTGTCTTGGGCCATCCACCTGCCAGCCTCATCACTGTTCCTTTGCGTCCCTCTGTCTCCTTATGCTGGGCCTTCAGCCTGGAATTCCCACCCCAGACTCGCACATCCCTCTGTGTTCCTGGGCCGTGGCCTCTGACGGACATTCCTCACCAAGCAGCGCCACTTACGCCTTCCGCTGGGCCCTGAAGGGAACGCGTGTTAGCCTTTCCCATGTAGTCTGACAGCGGAGTGGGTGTCTTTCCTGACTGCAGATAGTGGCCTCAGGCTGGTTTGCTTATTATTGTCTTTGTGGCTCCCACGTCGTCCATTTGGCCAGTATCAGTCACCTGCGCTGTGTCAGGGCCACTCGTGGACCTGGGGTTTGCCTGATTGGGCGGTGAGTCGCTGAGGGGTAAGTGAAGAATTGAAGCAGGACTCAGCCAAAGTGTCTTCCAACATCGTGGGTTTGCCTGGGGCTGGTGTGAACACGCCAGCGGCTCCCATCACATACGGAGGGAGGGGAGATCCGTGGGAGCTGGGAATGCTCAACCGTGGAGTTTTGATCTCAGAGATGATGGGGCTGCTGCTTTTGGCTGCCGCGGTAAGTGGCAGGTGATTCACACATTTAAGAGTTCCCTTGGCTGCCATAACCAACCACAGACTGCTGGCTTAAATAACAGACACGTATTGTCTCACATTCTGGAAGCTGGCAGTCCAAGGTCAAGGGGAGGCAAGGTTGGGTCCTTCTCAGGCTTGAGGGAGAATCTGTCCCCGGCTTCTCCCCCTGGCTGCTGGAGGTTTAGCAGCAATCAGCGTTGCTGGGTTTGCAGATGCGACACACCGGTCTCTTTCTTCCCATTCATGTGGTCTTCTCCCTGTGTGCATGGCGCTGTGTCCAGATTTTCTTACTTTTAAAGGACACAGTCAGTGTGTTAGGGCCCACCCTGCTCCCCTGTGACCTTATCTTAACTTGATTACATCTGCAAAGATCCTACTCCCAAATAAATCACGTTCTTAGGGTATGGGCGTTAGGACTTCAACATTAATTCAGTGGCACAAGTTCAGCCCATAACAACGTGTGTTATTTATGTTGCGTTTGATGCTGACCACAGCCCTGAAGTTAAGTATGGGCTCTGATTTTCATGGGGGAATCAGAGGACTGCTGGGTAGGTAGGTTTCCCTAGGAATCAAGGTTGGTGTGCGCCACTGGGTTGCAAACGCAGGCCTTTCCAACAGTTGAGCTCCTGCCCCTTCTAGATGATTCTCAAGGGGGTGCTCTTGGCCTTTTCTGGAGCAGATGGGTGTTGCATCATTGGGTTGGCCCACGTGCTGCATGGATGCAGCATCCCTGCCCTGTCCACAAATGATGATGGCCACCCATCTTTGCAGTCACCTGCAGTGGCACAGATGTCCCCTGAGAGGCGATTCAGAGCCCTGTGCGCCTCCAGGGAATTTTGCCTTGGCTGAATCTTCTCTGCAGGTGGCAGGGAGGGGGCCAAGGGCTCTGTGGATGTTGGAGCTTGAGTTGGAGGGGCCGAGAAGGATTCCTGAGACTGAAGGCTGAGTAGCAAGCCGCCCCGCCTGGTCACACCTGACACAGCTTGCTTCTTGTGCCCGGAGTTTCCAGAGACGTCTTGCTCAGCCAAGGATGCGGGAGGGTGCGGGTCTGGAAATCTTTCTGGAATACACAGCTGCCCCACCCAGCCTCACAGCCCTGTTGGGGAGCTTTGAGAGCCACACTGAGCTCAGCCTTTGACATTGGAAGGGAGAAGCCGGAGCTTTTGTGCACAGGGTGTCGGGTTTCTGGCTTGGAGGACTCTGGCCGCCTGCTGAACCCCGGCTCCTGTTGGCCCCCCCAGGATCATCTTCCCAGCAATGAGGAACTTCCCCTGGGGTTGTCTTGGGAAGATGGCAGGGCCTTTTGCTTTCTTGGGCACAAACCCCCAGAATCCCCAGATAGAGAATGGGTTTGAGCCTCATGTTCCGCCAGACCTCCTTTAGTTCTGAACGCTTTGACAGTGACAAAGTGAATTACGGAGCCCCTGCTGACAGCTATTCAGTAGAATATAATCTTAATTCAACAAAAATCAGAAGCCACTGTTAGAAGTGGGTCTGCCTGGCTTCTGCCTTTCCCGGCTCACTGGTGAGCCTCCCAGAAGGGACCTGGGAGCGTGACCAAGTTGTCGTTTTTTCTGGCTCTCAGAGGTGCTGTTATGTGTTTGCAGTGTTGTGATTGGTGTGCAGGCCTTGGTGACATTATTTAACTTTGCAGAAATGACCTCCGGTAGCAACTGATTTGATTTCTATCAAGTCATCTTTTCGTAATTGCTTTCCTGTGTCCTTTGGGAGCCGCGATGTCTGCGTTTTTGAAGCTTTTTGTTCAGAGTCAGCGTGGGTCGTATGAAGACTTTCCCATCGACGTGGTTGTAAGACAAAGGCTTCCATTGAGTCTGAAACACTAAAGAATGATTCGCGTCAAAATGAAGTCACTTTGTAATACGCGCTGGCTGTGGCCTTCGACGTGTGTTCCCCAGGACGGCAGCGGCAGTGGCACCTTGGGATTTGTCAGAGATGGAGGTTCTCAGGCCCCACCCACTGGGGGGACATAAGTGGGGTCTGTGATCTGTGTTTCTGGAATCACTGGAGTTTAGAAGTGCTATGCAAGTGAGAGAGTACCCCGAGGTGACAGGTGGTCCTTGGTGACCAAAAAGATGCTGTGAGTGCCGGAAAATTGAGTCCATGGTGAGATCAAGGCCAATGAGGCCCTTTTATATTTACCAAATGTCTCTGTCCAAGCGACCAGCAGGCTTTATTCTTCAGTCTGAAAAGCCATGGGTTCACCGCTCAGAGGAAGCGTCAGGAAGGGGTGAAAACAGCTTTGCCGTCTCTGACCACGTGCCCCAAGTGGGCGACTCACGTAGCGTCCTCGGTCACTCATCAGCTGTCTTTGTCCCTCCGTACAGAAATGCATCCGATTTAACCCAGACGCCACGGTGTGGGTTGCAAAGCAGCGGATCCTGTGTACGTTAACCCAGAGTTTGAAAGATGTCCTGAACTACGGCCTATTCCAGCCGGCCAGCAACGGGCGTGACGGCAAATTCCTGGATGAGGAGCGGCTCCTGCGGGAGTACCCGCCGCCCGTGGGCGAGGGCGTTCCTTCCCTGGAGGTATTTCGTGGTTGTCACAGCCTGGACGCTGTGGTGGGTGGTGGGGAGACGTGCTGGGGAGGACACCAATTCCATTTGCATTGAGAAATTATCCCCATTTTTAAAAATCGGTCTGGGGTCTTGAGGCTTGATACGGCTTGGCTCTGTGTCCCCACCAAAATTTCACCTCTAATTGTAATCCCCACGTGTAGAGGGAGGGACCTGTAATCCCCATGTACTGAGGGAGGGACCTGTAATCCCCATGTACTGAGGGAGGGAGGCTATTGGATGATGGGGCGGTCTCCCCTGCTGTTCTTATGACAGTGAGGAGTTGGCACGAGATCCGATAGTTTTATTATCAGTGTCTGGAAGCTCCTCCTTCGCCCTTCTCTCTCCGGCTGCCTTGTGAAGAAGGTCCTTGCTTTCCCTTCGCCTTCTGCCATGATTGTAAGGTTTCTGAGGCCTCCCTGCCGTGTAGAACTCTGAGTAAATTCAACCTCTTTCCTTTGTAAATTACCCATCCTCAGGTATTTCTGTATAGCAGTGTGAAAATGGACTAACACAGGGTTGCTTCTGATTTTGCCATGAGTCGCACACTTGCTGTACAACTTTTATACATTTTTTTTTCGCTGCAGATTCATAGAATCCCTGGAGAGGAATCTTGCTGGGTAATAAACCATGGGACTGATTCAGGTTTACAGAGCCAGGACTTTGGTGCAGATGGGGCTCCCCATGCGTCTCTGAGGGGTTTTAAGTTTCTCCCTCCCAGTGCCTAACAAATGGAGTGTTTCCCTTCTCCACCTCTCCAGACACTGGCTGGATGCCAAGAATTAATTCGGTTCTGACACTAACTACAAGTTTAAGGGCTCGGTCCCACAGACTACCTTCCCTTCAGATGCCAGTCATACGTGTCAGGTCCCCAGGATGCCCACACTTCTGTCCCATTTGGCTGTGAACTAGGGGTTCCCACCACCTCATTCTCGGGCTCGATCACTTGCTGGAGCAGCGCAGAGAACTTGAGAAGGCGTTTTAACTACTATCCCCGGCTTATTAAGAAGTGTCCAAACACATGGCTGATGGAGAGGTGCATGGGGTGAGGTTGGGAGGGCCTCTTCTTAACTGGACCTTGTCCAGGGATGAGCTTCCATCCCAGTGAAGATGGGAGCGTACCACCCTCCCAGCACGTGGATGTGTTTGCTAGATCAGAGGCCCCCAGGCCCCGTTGTTCAGGGGTTTTTGCAGAAGTTTCATTACGTAGGCATGATGGATGAAGTCACTGACCCTGGTGATTGGACACCATCCTGCCAGTCAGCAGGGAGGCTGGGAGTCCTGACCCTCGAGTCACCGTCTGATCCTTCCCACCAGCAGCCCCCATCCTGGAAGCTACATGGGAGTTAAGAGTCATCTCATTAATGCTCCAGAGATACTCTCATCACCGAGGACATTCCAAGGGTTTTAGGAGCTCTGCCAGGAATCAGGCACAAAGCAGGAATTTTTAAATGACATCCTATTCCTTGTGGTAGTGTGTTCCTACATTGCTATAAAGAAATAACTGAGGCTGGCTGAAAGAAGAGAGGTTTTGCAGGCTGTACAGGAAGTGTGGTGCTGGCATCGGCTCGGTGTCGACGCCCCAGGGAGCTTGTGCTCACGGCAGAAGGCAAAGCAGAAGCAGATGGCAAGAGGGGTGCAAGAGGGAGCAGGGGAGGAGTCATTCCTGGCTCTCCCGTGGACACATCAAGAACTGACTTACTACCATGTGGAGGGCACCAGGCCATTCAGGAGGGGTCCAAAAGACCTCCCACCTGGCCCCACCTCCAACACTGGGGATCACATGTGAACATGAGATTTGGAGGGGACACACATCCAAACCATACCATTCCCGAATTGGTCTCTGTGTCCTTGGATAACAGGGTGGCCGTGGCCATCTGGCTGTTCTCAACAGCACAGCTGCCCTCTGCTTCCTTCCTGGGTGACTGGGGCTCTTGGAGTTGCTGGCAGAAGCCACAAGTTCCCGGGCCTCCCTCCAGAAATGGCTGATCCATAAGATGGGTCAGCCCAGTGCATTTCCATGTGACGCACGACCCCTGCACCTGCCTTTCTGACCCCGGCTTGCTGAGCTCCAAGTTTACAGGCAGTGTTTCCTGCAGTGTAGACGTGTTGGGTTTCGTCACTTAGGAGAAGCCGTAAGGGGCGATTTCTGATCCTGCACGACACGTTGGTGTCATCCAGTGACTGTGCTTGTTTTAGCTTACTCAACCGTGAGAGGCCGCAGGTGCGTCATTTCAGCCAGCATGCCAGCAACCTAAGTGGGTCCTCTCCGCAGTGACTGGAGAGTCCCCTGAAACCCAAGATGTCATGGACACCAACCCAGGGCTGAGGTGGTGCCTCATCTGCACATCTCTGGGTTCCATTGTGATGTTTAGGCCGAGGTGATCGGGATCCCCAGTGTGGACCATGCGTCAGATTGGGGGAGGGGTTTCGGTGAAGAAGAAGATGAGATGCCACTTGGAAGTTCTGTGGTTTAGAGCAAATCACTCAAGTGTCCTGGCCTCAGTTTGCTTGTCTATAAAATGGGTATCCATTGGGAAAAAATTATCATTGAGGTCCAACTAAGGACCAGACACTTTCCAGGCACAGAAAAGTCAAGGTTCTGATCCCACAGACCTTACACTCCAGTGGGAGATGATGGACCAGGAAGAGTAAATACACACAGTTTATTTCAGTGACTGATCATTTCCGTAATGGCAGTAAAACTGGGCAAGAAGGCCAGAGAATTTGGGAGCCTCCGCTGCATCTGCGCCCCGTACCTATAGCTGTGCAACCTCGAGCCAGCCACCCAAGATTCTGGGGCTCCTCTGAGCCCCAGATTCCCAGTAATGATATTGAGGGAATGTTTGCAGTGACTTCCGGGCCTGGTCATGAGGCCCAGAGGAAGTATTCACAGAGCAGCGGCGTATGCGTGGCGTGAACCTGACCATCCGCAATCCCCAAATGGACGTTGTAGCTGCTGCTCTGGTTTCACTGTCATAAAATCGTTGCTGATACTTTTTATTTTTTGTTGTTTTGTTTTTGAGATCGAGTCTTCCTCTATTGCCCAGGCTGGTGTGCGGTGGTGTGATCTCCGCTCACTGCAGCTTCCGCCTCCTGGATTCAAGCGATTCTCATGCCTCAGCCTCTTGAGTAGCTGGGACTAGAGGCGCCCGTGACCATACCTGGCTAATTTTTGTATTTTTAGTAGAGATGGGGTTTCGCCATGTTGGCCAGACTGGTCTCAAACTCCTGACCTCAAGTGATCTGCCCGCCTCAGCCTCTCAAAGTGCTGTGATTGCAGGCATGAGCCACCCACTGGGCCTGAATTGTTGTTGATACTTAGGTTTATTAATCTCCCTGGGCCACTGTCCCGCCAGGTGACCCACTGCAAAGGCCGAGATTGGCACAGGGATTGTACACATTAGGGGCAGGTATCGTTCTGGGCTCTTTGCCTCAGATAATTTCAGTACAATATGATGGGCTGCTTATGAAATGTTAGGGAAATAGCAAGAAAAAGGATCTGAGGTCCTGAGGCAGAGTCCTCTGTAGCCACGAGCTGTAAATGTTTATGGCTCTGGAATAAACACTCTCTGTTGTGTACTTTACCCTCCTGCCCAGAGATGCTATGGGTCTGAGCGGATTATTTTATATCTGGAAAGGGTACCCGTGGAATTGCATTCCCTGCGAGTTTTAGGCTTAGCCATGTGATCGTGAGCCTGAGAAGGCACCTGGCATCCTCTTCAGTGGTTTCTGAAATCTGGACCAGAGGTGCGATTGGTCCCAGAGTACAGACGCACAGAACCTGCCGTCCTGGAATCTGGAATCAGAGGTGGAAATTCTAAAATGGGCCTGGAGCCCCAACTGCCTGCCCCGTTCTGGGAAATGAACAGGTGCCGTTCTGACCGTCACACTTTCTCCCCAAACTCTGCAGCCTGGTTTTGCAGAGCTTTCTCATTTCACCGCTGGTTTTAAAAACAGAACCCCAGTAGTTTCAGTCTGTGCAAAATAATTTTGCCTTTTGTCAAATGCCCATTTTGTTTGGCATGGCGGAGAAAGGAGAATGGGGTGTTTATTTGGATGCTTTCTGTGAGACAAGACTTTCAGTTCCAGGATGAGCTCACCCACCCACTGCCCCGCACCGTCATTTCACCCAGGGGCAGTTTTTGCTGGCCCTGAGCAGGTGTGTAACCGTGGAGGGTGACAGCATCAAGGGCAGTGAGGAGCGAGGGATGCAGTGGACTTGTCTAGTGCCAGGTCTGCCGGGAAGCTCACATTCAATGCCCAGGCCACCCTGGGAGGTGGGGGCTATTATCCCCATGGGGCAGATCAGGAAACTGAGGTGAGACAGGCAAGTGCCCAGCCCTGACTTACTCTGTGAGTAGAGAGCATTGGGGCTGGGATGGGAACGGAGGTCTCGGCTCCAAACTCCAGTGACTCCCAAATGCTCAGCGCCCTTCCCAGACCTTCCGCAGCATCTCCAGCCAAGCGGGGGTCTGGGGGAGGGAGGAGGCGTTTTAGAGACCCACCAAGCCCACTCCGGCAACAGTTGCTTGCTCCTACGTCTGAGGAAGACTGCTCCCCGCTTCATGCAGTGATGTCCTTTCCAGTTCAAAGGAGGCGCTGCTGTTCGGAGGGAAAACAGTAGCTCCCTCTTTCTGGGCAAAGGTTGTGGGAGTACAAGGAGGTGGGGCCTTTCCCAGGCCGGGCTTCGAAGGTGTGTTTTAACAAAGGTGGACAACGTGGAGAAAAACCTGGTGTTGAAGCAGCGTCCTCACTGACTAGAAATGCCGTACCAAGGGCAGATCGGTTCCCCCAGGAGGAGCCGCGACCACCCAGTCAGCCAGGGAGCCCCTCACTGGGTGGGAGGCCTCCCAGCTTCTCACCTGCAGGGTCTTCCCTTCCCCTTGCTCGTGCTGCTTTTTATGGCTTTGTAGCTAAACTGCCATAGAATCTTGGCACAAGTGACGCTTGGGATGTTGTAGGCTCTGCAGTGCACATACGCGTCGTTTATTTAAAACTGGAAGAGTCTGCTGCGGGGTTCCCCGTCTTCAGTGACGTAGCCAAGGACGAGGCCCGTGTTTCCTCTGCACAGCCGTGTGAAGTATTGACTTGTTTCCTCTTCTGTTTCTGTGCCAGTTTCGATACAAGAAGCGGGTGTATAAACAAGCCAGTCTGGATGAGAAACAATTGGCCAAGCTCCACACGAAGGTATGCAGGGAGTGGGCTGTGACTTACATGCATGGCGTTCTCCTTGTTATCCAGGGGCACCTTCTGTGCATCTGATGTGGCGTGTAGCCGGGCTGGGAGGTCCAGGTGGACCGGTCCCCGTGGTGCGCGCTGCGGAGACCCACCTGGGAGGCAGCAGGGGCTGCTCAGCGCGGCTGTGGGGGCTCAGGGAAGTGGGCAGATCCCGCCGGCTGCTGCAGAGAGGTTCAAAAGCAGTGGCTCTGAAGGCAGTGGGGTTTGGACGCACGGCGTGGTGGAGGGGAGGGGGTCCATGCTGAGCACCGTGTTGGTTTTCCGCTGTGGTTGCTTCAGGATAAACTTGTTAAAGTGCTGTTGACATAACGGCACTGAAGTTCGGCTGCAGGTGAGCAGCAGGGGCGTGGCGTGGAGCGTTCAGACCCCAGCTGAAAGCACTGTGCCTCGAGCTCACAGTTCCAGATAAGACGTTCACACCACAGACACCCCGCTCTTTCTCAGGGTGCTGTGCACGCCAAGGAGGAGGCCTGGAGAGTGGGGGCTGAAGCCTAGGGTGTGTGGGCAGGGCGCTTTGCTTAACCCACACGAGGAGGAACCTGTAATCCCAGGAGGCTTTTGTCCTGGCCCCTGGTGCTGTTCTGGAGCAGGGTCCCACAGCATTCCCTGCAGAGCACGGGTGGAGAGTCATGGCAGCTGCCCAAGGCACTTCCCTTCCCAGGCCCTGATGCTCTCCAGGTGAGCTTACCAGCAGCTGCCGGCTCACCAACAGGTTTCTCAGCCAGCAGGATATTCTGGGTTTTTGTTTTGCTGTCCCCTCTTCTTATATAAGATGGATGCAAGGATTCTCTTTTTTATTTGCTTGAGACGGAGTCTTGCTCTGTCGCCCAGGCTGGGCAACTTATAGACAACAGAAGTATGTCTCTCACCATTCTGGAGGCTGGAAGTCTGAGATCGTGGCATCAGCAGGGTCAGTGTCTGGTCAAGACCCAGTTCCTAGTTTGCTGTCTTGCTGTGTCCTCACATGGAGGGAGGGACGAGGGAGCTCTCTGGGACCTCTTTTGTAGGGACATTAATCCCATTCACAAGGGCTCACCCTCCTGACTTCATCACCTCACAAAGGCCTCACCTCTCAATGCTATTATTGGAGATTATTAAACTTATGAATTTTGGGGGGACACACCCATTAAGTCCATAGCACAAGGAAGGTGAACAGTGAGGGGATTTTGAACATTCATCCAGGACAAGCCGATTGCAGTTGCCACGTGCCAGGCACTGTGCTCAGCTCCAGGAGCCTCGGGACCTGCAGTGGGCCCTGGTGAGGGGGGGTCTCCCGAGTCACCAGTCAGGAATTTTCCCAGAGCCTGGAAAGAGATTTCTTTTTCTTTTTCTTTTTTGAGGCAAGTTTTGCTCTGTTGCCCAGGCTGGAGTGCAGTGACATGAACACAGCGCACTGCAGCCTCTGCTTGGGCGATCCTCCTGCCTCAGCCTCCCAAGTCACTGGAATCACAGGCCTGTGCCACCGTGTCTGACTTTTTAATTTTTTTGTAGAGATGAGGTCTCACTTGTTGCTCGGGTTGGGACGTTTCTCATACAGATGTTTCCACTGTATTATTTTTCCTTTTAGACCAATCTGAAGAAATGTATGGATCACATTCAGCATCGTTCGGTGGAGAAGATCGCCAAGATGCTGGACCGAGGCCTGGATCCCAATTTCCACGACCTGGAGACGGGAGGTGGGCACTCGCTAGAGGGGACCTTACCAGGCTTTACGGAAGCATAGAAAGGGTCACCCTGCTGCTCAGGCTACCCGTGAATAATGTGGCAGTTGTGTTTTACTTGGTTTTGCTTGGTGTTTAAAGACGCGTTCTCACTCTCCTCTGGCTTCTTGGTTGGACGGGGCTGAGCCCATCTTTCCTGTGGGGCATCCTCAGCATCTCCCATGGGTCCTGGAGCATGGTAGGTGCTCAGTGCAGAGTTGCTGAGGAAGTGAGTGAGCGAATGAATGAGCAGATGACAGACATGCTGCTGTGGGCCAGCCTCTGGCACACGGATCTTTGGACGACACGTATGTTTGTAAAGGCGGAGGATGTGCGTTTCCACCTCCCTCTGGGCACGGGCAACCCAGCAGACAGGCATCTGCACACACACGTCTTGTTCACCTGCGGGAACCTACATTCCTCGTGCACGCGGGCCTCTAAGCATCTGTCGGGAAAGACAGCCCACGCCCTTGCTGGTTCCTCACCTGGGCAGTCTTGCAGCATGACTGCCCAGGGCACCGTAGGGCTCAGCGGCAGCCCCCACCTGCACTTGGCATCAAGAGCAGCCCCTAGCTGTGATAGCCAGCAGTTGATCTCCAGACAGTCCCACTATCCTGGGTGGGGGCACCGTCAGCCCAGCTGACAGTCCTTTGCCAGCAGGGCACCAGCTGGAGTAGGCAGGCAGAGGTTAGGTACTTATGGAGAACCAAGAGCAGCAGAGGTGAGGGTCTCCTTATGCCCGCTCAGGAGGGCTACCCTGGCCCTGGGCTGGGAACTCTCCTCCTGGACTCCGGGCAGTGGGGACCTCCCTTCCCTCTTGTCTTGGGTGTGCCAGCCCTGTTCTCAGCCCCTGCATGGTGTAGTGCCATTGTCACATACTTGTGTCACACCTCAAAAATACTGAGTACATGACAAATGTGTTTGTCAACTGAGGAATCTGATTTCTCGTCGTTTGTGGGAGCCTCCTGGGACCTCTGAACGCCGGCTGGGGAGCCTGTTGGGCGTGAATCCAGCCTGCACAGCTCGGTCTGAGCACTGCTGCGGGACCATCCTTGCCTCTATGCAATTGTCTGCGTCTCTTAGGTTTCCCTGTGAGCAGCAGGAGAAGCCGGCCCGGGCTTGTGGCTGCTGGCGGCTTTGATGCCTGTAACGTTGGGAGGTGGGACTGCATGAGTGCAGCTCAGATGGGACAGAGTGCACCCAGGGGTGGGGACGGGAAGGGAGGTGAGTGCCTGGCTACAGCTGAGCACGCCTGAGACCCTGCGCCGATCCTCCATGAGGCAGGGAAGCTTGGGGGCCTGCGTGCAGGGGAGTGACGTGGACAAGCCCAGGCTTTCGCTGAAGGCGTGGGCAGTCCTGGCCAGTGGCACGGAGCAGGAGGCTGAGCTGGGCTTGTGTTAGTGGGGACTCTGGAAAGAAGGAGGGGGGAAAGGGAGTGATGGGGACAGGGGCCTGTGGGGGGTGGGGGGGTGGAGTCCCTATGCCTGCAGGGCATCTGGGGGGGCCCTGCAGGGCTTGATCTTTTGTTGGCGGTGGCCCTTGGCTGTGGAGGTGGCAGGGGGAGGAGGAGAGGAGCTGAGCTGGGAGCAGAGAGGCCTAAGCCTGGCCATGGTGGTGCCACGGAGGGCGTGCAGGTCCGGAGGAGGCTCAGGCGGGCCCTGGCCAGCTGGCCTTCCCTGATGTGGATGCGTTTCATGCTGTGCTGATGTGGCAGCTTCTCTTCGGCACCAGCTCCCGGCTCTGTGAGGGCACGAGCCCTTTCCATCTGAGGCTGTGGAAGTAAGCGGACCCAGGAGCTCCTGAGCATGACCTTGACCCTCCAGGCATATCCTGGGCAGTCTGCATCCCGAGCTCCTGACCCGGATTCTCCCTGGAGGCAGCCTTTGGCTGCGGCTCACACCACCCTGGCAGAGCCGCTTATGTCTTCATCCTGGCTGTGTCTGGGGCTGTTTCTGATGCCACTGTGGGGGACTGGGCAGCCTGGTCTCGCTTTGACCTGGCCAGCAGTAGGGGAGGCTGGGGGGCTCCCCCCGAGCACTCTACTCCCCTCTGCCAATATGTGTCCCCTGTAACCGGCCCCCGTCCTGAGCCGGGCCCCCAGCCCCCTGCTTCTTTCGCCTGACTGTTGGTGTTCTCGACTTTAAGGTTCTGAAATGACTGTTACTCCATCTGCGGCTAAAAGCACATAACGCAGACTCCGAAACAGCCATTGCTCTGGGCCCTGCCTAGCGTACAAAGTGCTGCCAGAGTTCTGGATCAGGCTGGTGCCAAAGCAGAAAGTGCACGGTTGTGAGCAGCTGTGGAGCAGTGAAATTAAAGGAGAGAAAGCCCTGACCGCTTTCCCCAGAACTGAGTGGAAGCAGCTCGGGAGCCTGATCCGTGGAGACAATGAAATTTCAGAATATTTCATGTTCTGAAATATTCCCACGACGACAGGCCTCTGGGCTGGGTTACTGATGAGAAAGACCAAACCCAGAGAAGACACAGGAACCCCTCCTGTCATCAGCTCCCTGTTAAGTGGCTCATGGTGAAGGACAGGCATTCTAGAGTCTCCAGCAAAGGCAGATACCAGCGGGGCCAGGGCCTAGGACAGGGCCCCAGTGGGTCTGGTGCCTGGGGACGGAACGCATAGGGGGCGGAATGCGTGGGGGGCAGAATGTGTGGGGGGCGGAATGCGTGGGGGGCGGAATGCGTGCATGCTGTCTTACGGGACGCTCCCCTGCCCCTCCCAGGGAGATGGTGACCACACGTAGGCGGGGAGTTTATTTGGTTTTGGTTTTGGCCTTGACGGAAATCATTGCTTCTTTTCTTTTCCCTTTTTTTCTTTTCCTTTTCTTTCCTTTCCCTTCCCTCCCTCCCTCCCTTCTTCCCTTCCTTTCATCTTCTTTCTTTCGACAGAGTTTCCCTCCGTAACTCAGGCTGGAGTGCGCTGGTGCAATCTTAGCTCACTGCAGCCTCAACCTCCCAGGTTCAAGTGATCCTCCCACGTCAGCCCCCCAAGTAGCTGAGACTTGAGGGATGTACCATCACGCCAAGCTGTTCTTTGTAGATTCGGGGTTTTGCCATGTTACCCAGGCTGGTCTCAAACTCCTGAGCTGAAGTGATCACCAGCCTCGACCTCCCAAAGTGCTGGGATTACCGGCGTAAGCCACGGTGCCTGGCCTCTGCCGTCCCCTTCCCTCCCCTCCCCACTTCTTGAGACAGGGTCTCCCTCTGTCACCCAGGCTGGCCCGATCACAGCTCACTGCAGCCTTGACCTCCTGAACTCTGAGTTGATCCTCCCACCTCAGCCTCTGGAATAGCTGGGACTACAGGCATGTGCCATCATACCTGGCTAATTTTTGTATTTTTTGTAGAAATGGGGGTCTCCCTATGTGACCCAGGCTCGTCTTGAACTCCCGGGCTCAAGCGGTCCTCCCAACTCAGCCTCCTGAAGTGTTTGGATTACGGGCATGAGCCCCTGAGCCTGGCTTCTTATTTTCAGTTTTAAAATATAAAGCAGAATTATAGGATCAGTTCTCCCCCGCTGGTGGCCAGATGGTAGTTTTATGAATCAGTTTTTCCTGTTGCAGTAGCTGATATTCCTTTATCAAGGAGAGCGTTCTCTACCCTGCCTCCCTTCTGTGAAATTAGCAGAGCTGAATTTTTAGAGCAGTTTTAGGCTGACAGAAAATTGACTAGAAGTACCGCGAGTTCCCATATTGACCCCTTCCCCAGTTTCCCCTGTTAGTAACATCTTTCTTTAGTGTGTGATGCCTGTGACAATCAGTGACCCAGTAGCGATCCTAGAGTCCAGAGCTCACATGAGGGGTCCACGCTTGGTGTTGACCCCAGCAGCGATCCTAGAGTCTGGGCTTACACGCTTGGTGGTGTACGTTCTGTCAGTTTTGCCAGATGTCCCGTATCCAGCGTCACAGTATTGCAAAGATCAGCTTCACTCCCGAGGACTCCTCTGTACCTCGTTCGTCCCTCCCTCCCCTGAGCCCCTGGCAGCCACTGACCCCTTCTTTTCTTTTCTTTTCTTTTTTTTGAGACTGAGTCTCACTCTGTCTCCCAGGCTGGAGTGCAGTGGCACAATCTCAGCTCACTGCAACCTCCGCCTCCTGGGTTCAAGCGATTCTCCTGCCTCAGCCTCCTTAGTAGCTGGGATTACAGACGTGCACTGCCCTGCCTGGCTAAGTTTTGTATTTTTAGTAGAGAAGGGGTTTCACCATGTTCGCCAGGCTGGTCTTGAACTCCCGACCTCAGATGATCTGCCGGCCTCGGCCTCTCAAAGTGCTGGGTGAGCCGCCGCACTCGTCCTCACTGGCATTTTCGCTGTCTCTATAGTTTGGCCTTTTCCAGAATGTCCCGGAGCTGGAATCTTACAATCGCACAGTGCTTTTGGGATTGGCTTTGTTCATTTGGCAGCAGGCATGGAAGGGGCCTGCAGGCCTGTTCATGGCTTGGAAGTGCGTTTCCTTTTGGCACTGGATAACGTTCTGTTTCCGACATACCGCCGTTTGCTTATCTGCTTGCCTCCTGAGGGGCATCAACGCTGCTTCCACCTTTTGGC
Source organism: Cebus imitator (assembly GCF_001604975.1). Classification (NCBI taxonomy): domain Eukaryota; kingdom Metazoa; phylum Chordata; class Mammalia; order Primates; family Cebidae; genus Cebus; species Cebus imitator. Next base: position 1,088,318 of record NW_016107878.1, on the reverse strand, counting down.
GATTGTGGGGAAAGCTGCCATGAACACCGTGTGCAGGTTTTTGTGCAGATAAAACTAACAGTGATCATACACAGCGGCATTTTTTGTAAGGCCAAAAAAATTATTTATGGCAAGTAAAAGGGGAAAAGGGGTAACTAAGGCAGAAAGTTCTGGAATGAAAGGCCGAGTGCAGACCCACGGCTCAGCTCCAGACAGTGGAGTTAGCCCTGGCCTGCACCACCCACCCCCCTACTTCTGCGCCTGCCCCCAGTGTGTCAGGAATTCTCACTTGTTTTTCTACATCAGGAGGGAAACCAGCAGTGCTGATGGAGGGCCTGGAAATGGGGACCCAGGGTGAGGAGGGAAAAGAGAAAAGTGAGCCGTGGTGGGTGCTCCCAGAAACAAAGGCAGCTGCGGGCAATTCCAGGACAAGGCCCATGGCAACCTCAGGCACACGCAGGGTGTGTGAGTATCCAGGGGACAAGCTCAACACGCACTCCGGTGAGAGGCCGGAACCCAGCGTTGCCAGAAAAGACACCACCTTCGCTTTGTGTCTGTCAAGGCAGAGTGGGAGGGACACCTGTGCATCCTCCTGACTGAAACACAGACAGCACCCGGCCACACGGCTGACTGCTAGAGACACGGGGCTCCAGAGGTGCAGGACGGGGGTCCCTGTGTTGGGACCGCAGACGTGACCCTTCTGATGCCCGGCTCCGTGCCAGGCCATGGAGAGCCCCCAGAGAGCAGACTCTAACCCCTGCCTCTCCGCAGGTGGCTGTGTGGAGACCAGGTTAATGAACCTCTCTCAGCTTCCATCCTCTTGTCTCCTAAATTGGATGATAACACGTAGGGGGCGGGAAAACGTGAGCATCAAATGAGCCATGTGGTGGCATTAGGCCGTTTCCACATTGCTATAAAGGAATAGCTGAGACTGGGTAGTTTATGAAGAGGGGAGGTTTCATTGGCTCTCGGTTCTGCAGGCTGTACAGGAAGCGGGTGGCTCTGCCTCTGGGGAGGCCTCAGGGAGCTTTTACCCATGGCGAAAGATAAAGGAAGGGAGGGTGGATTGCGTGGCAAAAGCAGGAGAGAGAGACAGAGAGAGAGAGAGAGAGAGAAGCAGGTGCATTGCATGGCAAGGGCAGGAGAGAGAGGGGAGCAGGTGCATGGCATGGCGAGGACAGGAGAGAGAGAAGCAGGTCCATTGCATGGTGAAGGCAGGAGAGAAAGAGAGAGAGAGGAGCCATACACTTTTAAACAATCAGGTCTTGCAAGAATTCACTCCCCGTTGCCAGGACAGCACTGGGAAGGGATGGTGCTAAAACATTTGCGACAAATCCGCCCCATGATCTGGTCACCTCCCTCCAGGCCCCACCTCCAACCCCGAGATTACAGCTCCACATGAGATTTGCGCAGGACACCCATCCAAACTGTATCCGTGGTTAAGCCTGTGGGGTATGCGTCACCCTTAATAGAGTTTCCAGAATGTTCCCGTTATCAGCATCAACTACGGCACCTGCTGTGCAGCTCGGTCAAGGTCGTTTTCTCCTGGTTTTGGACGCAGAGGGGGAGGGTTGGCTTTGGTGGGCTTGCTCCAGGAAACAGGCATGCTGACCAGTGTGTCTGGATTTCCTGGGATGGCCCTGGTTTTAGCATTGAATGTCCCATGTCCTGGGAAGCCTCTTGGTCCCAGGGAGACTGGCACTGTCACCCACCCTTCCAGTAATAAGGGCACTTCGGAGTGACAGCTGCAGTCTACCAGTGACCCGCTGTGCTTCAGGAGCACACAGGGCCTTGCCGGGCCTCAGCTCTGTAATCAAGCGGGGTCCCCTGCGGGCACCACTGTCCTGGGAAGAACCAGAAGTTCTGAGAGCCCAGCTGGGCGGCTGCTAGGGCTGACGGCAGCGTCCCCCACACTGTTATACCCTAACCCCCTAGGTGATGGCGTTAGGAGGGTGGGGCCTTCGGGAGACGATGGGCTCCTGGGAGCCGAGCCCTTGTGAATGGGATTAGCACCCTTACAAAAGCAGCTGAGGCGCGCCCTTGCCCCTTCCACCCTGTGAGGCCACAGCAAGAAGGTACCATCTGTGAACCAGGTAGCCAGACACCAAATCTGACAGTGCCTTCATCTTGGACTTCCGGTCTCCGGAACCATGAGCAGTGCATGTCTGTCACTTCTAAGCCACCTAGACGCCGAGATCTTGTTACCGCAGCCCAGTCTAGGCCAGTCCCCGAGTCACCAGGGAGGGCAGAGGCAGAGCCGGGCTCCGCTTGCCCTCAGGAGTCCCTGCTCTCAACTCCTGGGGGAAAAGGCAGTGGGGCGAACAGGGGTCTCTTCGCCTGAGCCAGCCTGGCTGGACATGGGCGCTGTAGGTGGGCCCAGGTGGGGGACGAGCTGGCTGGGCGTGGACGCCGCAGGCAGGCCTAGATGGGGGATGAGCTGCCCACATTCCCACCTTCCCTTTGGGTGTCAGTGGCAGCCTGGGCGTGTTCCCATCCCATATTTTAGCCTCTCCACAGCGAGTTTGGTGACTTCTCAAAGTCACCGGGGAGTGAGAGAGTCTGTGCTTAGAGTTGAAAGCAGCCTTTTTGCTGAGCTCAGGAAATGCCACCATGCTCAGACTCGGACCCCGTGCCCTGGGCCGGAGCAGAGGGAAGCAGCCCCTCCAGACTGAGCACTAAACCCAGAGGAACGACCTGTCAATCAAAACAAAACAGGCTGTGTTATTGCGGGCCACTCTCTGGTACCTGTTCTAAATGTAAATTTTATTAAGTAACGATACTGAAAGTAGTGTAAAAAAAAAAATGCAGACTTCCCCCACCAGCGTCTCAGGGCCCCTCTCCTGCTGTGGTTGGAACCTCTGAGATGAGACGAGCTCTATTTCTAAGCCCCGAACGGGAAGCGAAGGTGACAGTTTGAACACAATTCAGGCTGGTGCTTTTATCTTGTCTCCAAATTTGAGAGAAGTCTTGGGCACCACCAAAGAGGTCTGATTAATAAAGCTAGAAATGCCTTTCGACTTGCTAAGTGTATCTGGATGAGCAGTAAAGTAGAGATGGCTCCTTTATGGAGCCAGATTCCACGGAGCACCTGTGGTGTGTCTGGACCTCACTGATGAGATCTGGTTGCCGAAGCAGTTTCCAGGGCCGTGGTGCCTGCATTGCCTATCAGGCTGCACTCCGCCAGTCCAGCCACCCCCAACCCCGGCTCCTCATCTTGCTGCTGTAGCTGTGTCATGGGGAGCCCCCTCCCAGCTCCCACCCCATGCAGGTAGGAGGGCCCCAAGGACATTCTAGGCCCTGGTGCACTGAGCACCTTCAGGCCACCATCTTGAAGAACAGAAGGGGCTTGTTTGATGTGTGCGATGTCTGAGCAGTCTCACCTTGGCCCCTGAATGAGTCACCGAATGCAATTCCCCAGAACTAACAGCGCCGGGGAATGTGAGGCAATTCAGAATATGGTTCCGGAACCTTGTAAACCTCCGTCTGCGGAGGGTGAGAGGTGCCCAGATTACCCAGTGCTGACGAAGGCGGCTGGAAGACTCCGAGCAAATAACTCCCTTTGCTACCAGTGAATGTATATGGTGCCTTTGGTTTGTCTGGTACAGTTCCTCATAAAAAGAGACCTGTCTTTAAGGGTCCAATTATTTCAAACACAGCATCTCATTATTTTGGTGTTTCTCTTAGGTATACCCGCCGTGTTCCGAAAGGGAATCTCGGTGACTCCTAGATGGAAAATGCAGCAGAGGGAGTGGTGAGGGCGAGGGTGACACAGAGGCAGGGGCCAGGGTCTGCAGGAGCCTGTCTCGGCGTCTGGGACAGAGGCTAGTTTTAGGTTGACAGAAAAAACAGGCGGACGGTACAGAGACTTCCCCCAATGCACTTGGACTCCCGGCTCCCCTGTTATGGACAGCACACACTGGTTTCGGGCATTTGTTGCCGTGGCTGAAATCCGTAGTTTAGATGAGGGTCTGTTCTTGGTGCTGCTCACGTGTGTTGGGGCAGATGCATGCTGTGCTGTACTCACCGTTACAGAATCGTGCAGCGTAGCTTCCGTACCCCAAAACTCTTCTGTGCTCCACCCGTCCATCCCTCCCTTGCCCGCTAAGCCCTCACAACCACCGATCTTTTTATGTATTTATTTTTAATTATTTTTTTCTTTTTCACTTTTTTACAAACTCCTGTGTCGAGGGCCGAGTTTCAGGAGATGGCAGCAAGGGAGCTGTTCTGCTACACTTGAAAACCCCGACCCAGAGCCAGGTCGTGTACGAACGGTTTAGCGCCAGGTTTTCCACGAACGTGCGTTGTGTGACGGACGAGGGGGCAGCCGCCTTTCCAGCAGCACCCTGTTTCCCAGGATGAGGGCCACTCCGCACCGGCCACGGATCTTTTCACTGGCTCTGTAACTTCGCCCTTTCTAGAATGTCATCGAGTTGGAATCTCACGGCACGCAGCCGTTTCTCCGCTTCGTTCATTTGGCGATATACGTTTCAGTTTCCTTCATATCATGTCGAGGTTTGACTGCCAGTCTGTCTTTAGTGTTGTATGACATTTTGCTGTCCGCAGGTGCCACGGTTTACGTATCCATCCAACTACCGAAGGACCTCTGGATTGCTCGCTGTTTTTGGCAATGATGAATAAAGCGGCTCTGAACACTTGACATTCAGATTTCCACGTGGACATCAGTTTTCAACTCATTCAGGGAGACACCTGGGACTGGGGTGCCGGATTACAGGGGAAGGGCATGTTTAGCTTTGCGGCAGCTTGCCAAACCGCCTTCCAAAGTGACTGTGCCATTTTGCGTTCCTCCCGGCAGTGATGAGAGTTTCGGTTGCTCCACATCCTCACCAGCATTTGATGTTCTAGATTTTCATCATTCTGAAAATTGTGTTGAGGTATTATTTCATTTTGAGATAGGATCTTACTCTGTCTCCCAGGTTGGAGTGCAGTGGTGCGATCATGGTTCATTGAAACCTTGGACGCCTGGGCTCAAGTGATCCTTCTGCCTCAGCCTCCTGCGTAGCTGGGACTTACAGGCATGTGCCACTGTGCTGGCCAAATTTTAAAACTTTTAGCAGAGAAGAGGTCTCATGTTGCCCAGGCAGGTCTTGAACTCCTGGGCTCAAATGATCCTCCTGCTTTGGCTTCCCAAGTGCGGCAGTTGCAGACATGAGCCACTGCACACAGCTTCTAATTATTGTTTTAATTCACAGTTCCCTGAAGACATACAATGTGGAGCATCTCCTGTATTTGTCTGCCATCTGAATATCTTCTGTTGTGAGGTATCCTTTTTTTTTTTTTTTTTTCTTTGAGGCAGAGTCTCGCGCTGTTGCCCAGGCTGGAGTGCAGTGGTGTGATCTCAGCTCATTGCAACCTCTGCCTCCTGGGTTCAAGTGATTCTCCTGCCTCAGCCTCAGCCTCCCGAGTAGCTGGGATTACAGGTGACTGCCACCATGCCCAGCTAATTTTTGTATTTTTAGTAGAGACAGGGTTTCACCATGTTGGTCAGGCTGGTCTCGAACTCCTGACCTCATGATCTTCCCACTTCAGCCTCCCAGAGTGCTGGGATTACAGGCATGAGCCACCCTGCCTGGCCCTGAGGTATCCTTTTAAATCTTTTGTCCACTTTTTAATTGGGTGCTTTGCTTTCTTGTTGAGTTTTAAGGGTTCTCTGTATTTTGGCTACAAGTACTTTATATGCTTTAAACAGATTTTTTCCTGCCAGTCTGTGAGCAGCAGAGCTTTTTTCTGTTAAATCCATTACCCTGCACAAAAGCCAGGAGGCATATTTAAACAAACTTTTCATTTTAGAGCAGCTGTAGATTTACAGAATAAGTGCGAAGACCGTACATAGAATTTCTGTTTATCTGATACTCAGCTCTCCCGCTTATCAGCCTCTCACCCCAGTATGTGCACTTCCCACAATTAGGGAACCAATATTGATCATTACTATTCACCGAAGACCACACTTTTCCCTTCTCCCATTAGCATTTACCTGCTAGTCCTTTTCTGTCCCCGGACCCCACCCAGGGTCCCATGCAGCATTCCCTGGTCCATCTCCCTGGGCGCCTCTGGACGGTGACTCTTTCCCAGGTGACCGTTTCTCGTTGGTGATGACCTGGACGGTTCACAGGAGGACTGGTCAGGCGTTTGGAGGCCTCTGCAGCCCATTGATCTTGGATACCAGGATACACCTAGGAACACACACACGGGCATACACACAGGCATAGAGGCCTACACACACACACACAGGCGTGCACACACACAGCATGCACACACATATATTCATGCACACACAGGTATGCACACAGGCTTACACACGGGCATGCACACATGTACAGGCATGCACACAAACACACAGGCATGCACACACAAAGACATGCACACAGGCTTACACACACAGGCATGTGCACACACAGGCATACACATGTACATACACAGGCATGCACTCATGCACACAATTGTACACAGAGGCGTGCAGGCATGCACACATACATAATCGTGCTCATGCTCCAGCCTGCGGTGCCCTGTGCCCGCTGGGTGGCAGCAGCTGTCTCACACACTCAAACTCCTCCTGCCTCTCCCCCCCGCCCGCCACCCCCAGCCCCGTTGCTTTGCCACCTCCCAGTGTCAGGACAGGCGGCCATGGCTAGCGCCCTCCTGCTGCGCTTCCAGGAGCCCTCACATCTCACCCTTTTGAAGCGCGTCCTGCTCATCCCTGGAGCCAACAGGCTGCGGGGCAGCTTCTAGTTGGGGTGCTCTGCATGTCTCTGAGGTTATCTCGGAATACTATAGGCGTTTCTGCTCCCACCCGTTGTTCACATTGAGGGATACTGGGGCCACTTCGGAGGTGATGCTTGTGAAGGTTCCAGTCTATTTTTAAAGAAATTTCAAAATGCACAACCTGAGGAGTATGCTTGCGAATTAAGGTGCCAGACAACCGTGTGGGTCCCAAGCTCATAAGTGGAGCGATAATGCGGTCCCTGGGTATACAGACGGGGCAGCACTGTGATATCTGTCCCTGGTGTATTGCTAATCCACCAGCATCTTCTTGGAGGTGATTCCATCAGCCCCAAATGTGGAACCGCAGCAGATGTGTTCTTTGCAAATGTGGTGGCTAAGCCAGGGAGGGAAGAGGGGGGTCTCCTGACCTCCCCAGGGTGGGTCCCAGCCAGAGGTGGACATGCAATTCTGGAACATGATTTGAGGAGGGGTTGCGAAACCCTGGAGAAGCCTGCCACTTGTCATTGGGTGGTCCTGGAAGTCACAAAGGACCAAAGCTTCCCATCCTGCACGGGAGACACAGCCATTAACAGGGTGGGATCGTCGTCTCTGCCGCCGTGTTTCTGCAGCCTCCTTGAATCGCCCAGCACCAACCAGCAGGGCGTGGCTCAGCTGCAGGCGTCTGTAATTCCGAGTCAAAAGTCAGGATTCAAACCTCCCATCTGTCTTACCGCTTGCCACCAGCTCTCTCTGAGACAGCGTTCTCATTGATAAAATGGTATGAGCTGAGGTTATCAGCTATGAAAATTACAGGTTAATTTAAAATATCTTTTTTTTTTTGAGACGGCGTTTCACTCTTGTTACCCAGGCTGGAGTCCCATGGTGCGATCTTGGCTCACCTCAACCTCTGCCCCCTGGGTTCAGGCAATTCTCCTGCCTCAGCCTCCTGAGTAGCTGGGATTACAGGCACGCGCCACCATGCCCAGCTAATGTTTTGTAGTTTTAGTACAGACGGGGTTTCACCATGTTGACCAGGATGGTCTCGATCTCTTGACCTCGTGATCCACCCGCCTCGGCCTCCCAAAGTGCTGGGATTACAGGCGTGAGCCACCGCGCCCGGCCTAAAATATCTTTTTTTAAAAATCTACTTTGGAATGCCTAACTTCCTGCGTTGGACATGTGGGAACAGTCAGATGGGAAAGAAAATCCTGGCTGTTTTGAAGGCCAACCTTGCCCCGAACACGCATCACACACTCACTAAGTTGCTGTAAGATCTGAATCTTCAGCGTCAGTACTGGTGGCTTTGGACAGCCCAGTCTTCCCAAGCCCTTCCAAGACCAGTCACTTCCCTGACTGTCCTCCTTCCCATGGTGGCCTTTTTGGTCCAAGGAATAAACCCCTCAAACACCCTCAGATACTTGTGCTTCAGCCTGGATGCTGCCAGGGAAGAGGCAGAGAATGAGGGGCTGACTGCTCCTCTCTCTAGCAGGCAGGGTCACTGTCACCCCTTGAGTTTGCTTTTCTCTGGCGTCTGCCCCATTTCCCTGATCTTTGCCCACATGAGGAACTCTGGCTGTGTTCCAACTGGTCACAACCCCCATACCCTTGCTGGGCCTTCCTTGCCTTGTAGCTGTTTTCTGTGCAAGAAACATCCTCCACCACCACTGAAGTCTCTTAGTTGGCCCAGAAAATTCCTATTACTCTTGGCCGGGTGCAGTGGTTCATGTCTATAATCTCAGCACTTTGAAGGGCCGAGGTGGGTGGATCCTGGCCAATATGGTGAAACCTCGTCTCTACCAAAAATACAAAAATTAGCCGGACATGGTGGCAGGCACCTGTGGTCCCAGCTACTCGGGAGGCTGACGCAGGAGAATTGCTTGAACCCGGGACGCGGAGGTTGCGGTGAGCCCAGATTGCGCCACTGCACTTCAGCCTGGGTGACAGAGTGAGGCTCTGTCCCCCTACCCCCTGCAAAAAGGAGAAAATTTATATTTTTCTTTAAAACTTCTGCATCAGGAAGGGTATACAACAGAGTCACGTGCCATGACATTCATTCACGAGAGCGTTGTTCCTGGTTGGGGAAGGCAGGAAGCCTACTTTCCACCTCAGGAGAGGATGAATGAGGAGGCCGGCATGTTTATGCCCGGCACACTCCTGGCATGGAGAGGTTAAGCCTGTGCGCCTCCCCATGAAGCACCAAGTTGCAGGGTGGTTACTGGGGTGAACGTTAGAAGTACTCAGAAGGGTACTCATTTATGGATAAATATGCGTCAGAATTTAAAACAGGTGGGATGGTCAGTGTTCACCCACGAGGCCGTTGTCCTTTCTGGGATGGAGGGGGACAGGATGGGGTGAGAGCTCAGCAAGACCCCGCCCTGTGGAAGCCATCCTGTCTTCCATCACTGGGATGTGCTTCAAGGCCCAGTGACTATTCACGGCGGGTGCTTCCCAGTCACGGGAACTTGCGGGTTGTCATGGCACTCTGCACTTTTCTGGACTGTTATGAGCCTCTCAAATGAACCACAGCAAAATCATCTACCTTGCTTAGCAGTGGCCACAGTGGGCACCTCAGGAAGATGAAGAGTGAACGGGAAGATTCGCTGTAGTAGATACTGACGTCCTTAGCCATGGCGAGCTGCAGACTGATCCAGGGTCATCTGCACGGGACCCTTGTCCCTGCAAAGACAGATGGCATCCTTCTGTCTGCTGGGCTCCTGCCCTGCCCCCTGGGTCATCCTGCATCTCGCTGGTGAAGGAAGGTTTCTGCTTGCTCAGGTTGGGAGCTCCGGGTCTCCGTGTCTCATTTGTGTTTGTGCTCCTGCAGCCGGTTACTGGCGTCTCCCAAGGTACCCGTAAATGTTGTGACATTGAATGAGGAAAGGCGGAGTGTGCGCCTTTCCCGACTCTCATGAAGGGTTGAGTCTGTCACTGCTTCTGTAAGGGAAGCCCCCCGATGGTACCACAGGGTTCTGTGTGTTCAGAGGGAAGGGCACGGGGGGAGCCTCTTGGGCTTGTGGCCCCCACAGCAGTCCTGTGGGGTCCCAGCCTCTGCCACTGCTGCGATCTGCACATGACCCTGCGTGCCATGGCATTGCACAGGAGTGCCCGAGCCACACGGCCCTCCTGGACTCTCCGGGTTCCCGGGTGGTGGGAGCTGTAAACACCCTGGAGGTGGAGTGGGGGTCAGTTCTTTCAGCTTCATTTTGGGCCTTAGAGATGGCTGTGTGAGCAATGTGATAAACGTTGGTTCTAAAGTATGTGTGTTTGGGTTCCTCAGAGACCCCCCTGACCTTAGCCGCGCAGCTGGACCACTCCGTGGAGGTCATCAAAACTCTCAGAAACGGTGGGGCTCACCTGGACTTCCGTGCCAAAGATGGGATGACCGCCCTGCACAAAGCTGCCCGAGCGAGGAACCAGCTTGCCCTGAAGGTAAACCTGGGGCCCGTCTGACGTGGGTGCTGCCCCCCGCCCTGTCTGATCCCATAGTGCCCACCCTGGGGTCTGTGCAGGGTGTTGCGTCCGGAGCTTGGAACTGCAACCAGGCTCAGGTTTCCCTGTCCTGTCTCCCAGGTGTCATTGCTTTCGGAATTTATGGTTCATAAGAACTCATCTCTTACCAAGAACCAGCTCAGTCGGGAGACCCTCACCCAGGCAGGCTGAAGGTATAGAGAGGCAGACACCCAGATAATACAACAGAGTGGCTCTATCCTGGGGACCAACAGCCTGAGAGCCTGCGAGGCTGACAGCTCTCCAGGACTGAAGGCCCTGAGCAGAGATCCATCCATGCATTGATTTGCTCTTTGATAGGTGATTCTTATTAATATACAGGTGTTCTATGTATACATATAATTCAGGAATATACCAGGTAGGCAGCTGTTACCTGTCTACCACTAATTACAAACTAAAAGTAACTTCCACAAGGGAGCCATGGGGGCAGGGTAAACTTAATGTTTCTCAACAATCTTTCACCTTCTGTTCAGTCAAGGGACTTGTGTTTTCAACCCATAAGGCCAGTGCTGAATCCCGACCCCGTCCACAGCAGGAGGCTGCAGGCCCAGCGGCAGGTCCCAGGGAGCCTGTCGTGCTGTGGGTTCCATGCCTCACCTTGCCCTGCTGCTGTCTTTGTGCTCCATGCCCCTGCCTTATGCTGCACCCACATCGGTGCCTCTGAACAGGGTGGTGCACGCCCAGGCATTCTCCACCAGAGCCCATGCCAGCAGGGATGGGATGTGCCACTGCAGGGCGACCCCCAAGATGGGGGCCTCTCTCTCCGTAAAGTCCCAGACTTTCACTTCATTTCAGCTGCACCCCTTCTGTTAATGTATGAGTCCATTCCCGTATTGCAGTAAAGAAACGCCTGAGACTGGAATAATTTATAAGAAAAGGTTTCATTGGCTGACGATTCTGCAGGCTGTTCAGGAAGCTTCCAGTCATGGTGGAAGGTGAAGGGGGAGCAGGCAGTTGATGTGGCCAGTGTGGGAGGAAGACAGAGAGGAAGGAGGTGCCACGCTTTTATACAGTGGATCTTGTGAGCACTCACGAGAGCAGCACCAAGCGGGTGGTGTCAAGCCATTCATGAGAATCCGCCCCCGTGACCCATCACCTCCCACCAGGCCCCACCTCCAGCATTGGGGGTTACGATTTGAACTGAGATTTGGGTGGGAATGAGGGTCCGTTGGCTTCCTTGGAAATCAGGAGTGTTCTTGAAGGTGCAATGCTTGCTGGGTTCACCACCCTCCACGTATGGATTGAGGTGTTCTTCCAGATTGAGGAGATCTCCCGGGTGGAGGTGGTCTCCTGGGTCGAGGTGGTCTCCCAGGTTGAGGTGGTCTCCCGAGTTGAGGTGGTCTCCCAGATTGAGGTGGTTTTCTGGGTTGAGGTGGTCTCCCGGGTGGAGGTGGTCTCCCGGTCGAGGCGGTCTCCCGGGTCGAGGTGGACTCTCGGGTTGAGATGGTTTTCTGGGTTGAGGCAGTCTCCCAGGTCGAGGTGGTCTCCCGGGTCGAGGTGGTCTCCCGGGTCGAGGCGGTCTCCCGGGTCAAGGCGGTCTCCCGGGTGGAGGTGGTCTCCCGGTCGAGGCGGTCTCCCGGGTGGAGGTGGTCTCCCGGGTCGAGGTGGACTCTCGGGTTGAGATGGTTTTCTGGGTTGAGGCGGTCTCCCGGGTGGAGGTGGTCTCCCGGGTCGAGGTGGATCCTCGGGTTGAGATGGTTTTCTGGGTTGAGGCAGTCTCCCAGGTCGAAGTGGTTTTCTGGGTTGAGGTGGTTTTCTGGGTTGAGGTGGTTTTCTGGGTTGAGGTGGTCTCCCGGGTCGAGGCGGTCTCCCGGGTGGAGGTGGTCTCCCAGTCGAGGCGGTCTCCCGGGTGGAGGTGGTCTCCTGTTCAAGGCGGTCTCTCAGGTGGAGGTGGTCTCCCGGTCGAGGCGGTCTCCCGAGTTGAGGTGGTCTCCCAGGTTGAGGTGGTTTTCTGGGTTGAGGGGGTCTCCCAGGTTGAGGCGGTCTTCCGGGTTGAGGCGGTCTTCCGAATTGATGTGGTCTCCCGGGTGGATGTGGTCTCCCGGGTGGAGGCGGTCTCCCGGGTGGAGGTGGTCTTCCACTGGGTGTGTAGGTTACACAGTGCATCTTCTCTCTCTGGGGTAAATGTTGTCGTTGCTGTATTGCTGCCCAGGCCACACCACGAGCACACAGCACTGACCAGGCCGGGTACGGGTCTGTCTGAGTGCTGCAGGTCTCCTCGCCTGCCCTGCCTTTCTGGGCACTGTTTGGTGTTTCAGAACTAGAAACCTGGCTGTCTAAAGTTATACCCTTCTTAATTCCAGGGAGCCCTGGAGAAGCACTGGGACCTCAGGGTGTGGGTAGCCTCGGCCCGGGCGAGGGGGGTCCTGGTGCTTCTTTCTTGATCGCCTCACTCTGTGCAAAAAGGGTCATGAGACCAACAATGACAGCTCCCGATTTTATTTTTCCTAGACCCTTTTAGAGCTTGGCGCATCCCCGGATTATAAAGACAGTTACGGCCTCACCCCGCTGTATCACACGGCCATCGTCGGGGGCGATCCCTACTGCTGCGAGCTTCTCCTGCACGAACACGCCATGGTGTGCTGCAAGGACGAGAACGGCTGGCACGAGATCCACCAGGTGCGTGGCCGCTCCTCCGCGCTGTGTCCCCAGGAGCCAACCTCCCCCTCTCCTCCCATCCCCCGGACCAGCGGGGTAGCCTGAGGGTTAGATTGTGCCTTGCGGACTTTTGTTTGGCCTGCCCAGAATTCGTAAAAATATGGGCATTAAACATGCTTTTAAAATGTGAATGTTAGGGTTTGAAAACAGACACATTTGCATAGAAATAGACATTTCTGACTTCTCTGGAGAAACTCATTAGGCAAGGCTGATGAGTTTTTGCCCAGCAGGAGTGCCTGGCAGCTGTGGGGTGGACGCCCCCTTTCCTAGGAGCCCTAGCCTCTCCAGGTTCCCACTCTCCTGGCAGGGCAGGATACCAGAAAGCCCCGGTGTTTTCTGAGCGCAGGGGAGCCCCAGGAAGGCCTGATGTCCATACACAAGGGGCATGTTTTTCAGACCCCACCTTGCAACTAACAGTTGAGTTAGGACATAGGTCAACTGTGGTCTTGGCAAGAAACAGACTTCACCTGCTATGTTCAGTGAAAAGTCTTTAACTGATCAGGTGGACATGTGGACAGGGTTAAAGGCTGAGGCCCCCACAGATGAGCAGTCTTGGGGAGCCATCAGCACCCGTGAGCTGACAGGCAGGGAGAGAAGATGGTGCTTCTGGGAGCAGTAGAGCTGGGCTGAGGAGGGAGCCTACAGACCCATATTGGGGAGGACTCAGGGAAGGAATACTTGCCTTTCTTTGCTTGGCTGAGCCCCGCCAGAGTGGGAGGTCAGTGAGAGAGCCCAGTGGTGCAGGCTGGAGGCCAGGGTCTCCAGGCAGAGGGGTGAGGTGGGTCTGGGAGAGCTGATGGGGCCTGTCCACCCAGGAGGTCAAGAGGAGGCTCTGGCACAGCAAGGGGAGGTCAAGGACAGAGGGCCCTGGGCTGGTTTCTTACTTGGTCCTCTATACAGTGACTGCCATGGCTTCTCAGGCTACCTGTGTGTTTTCCTCTGCCTTCGCCACCTTATGCACCTATAAGGGGACTTATGCACCCTGCCCACTGTGGTCAGAGTGGGCAGCGGGGGTACCAGCAGGCCCCACCCTCCCTGGCCTTTCTTGTGCTAGGTCAGTTCTGGTTCATTGTCGGCCCTGCAGCCTGGAAAAGCCCCTATTCCTGCTGAGGTGTGAATAGGGATCAGTGCAGCTGCTCAGGGCAGCCCCAGGCCCACACCCGGGCAGAGCCCTCAGGAGAGGAGCAGTAATGACCAGTCTTCAGAAGTCCTCCTCCCTGTACCTGTCGTGAGATTTCTTGTGATTCTTGTGCTTTTCTTTATGAAAAAGGAAAATAACTTTCCCCTGTGATCATTAATTTTATGCATCAATTTGGCTAGGCCATAGCTCCTAATTGATCAAACAGTATTCTAGATGTTGCTGAGGTGTTTTTTTTTAACATGAGATTAACATTTTAAATGAGTAGGCTCCAAGTTAAGCAGATGACCCTCCATAATGTGGGTGGGCCCCATCCAGTCAGTTAAAGGCCTTAAGAGAAAAGAGACTGAGATCCCAAGGAAGAAAAAATTCTGCCAGAAAAAGATTTCAGATTCCCACTGAACTCTCCCTTGGGTCTCCAGCCTGCCCTGCAGTTTTAAGACTTACAGCCTCCACAATTGCATGAGCCAACTCTTTAAAATACTTCTATCTTAAATTTTATGTGTCTATTTTAAACTTTAAATTTTAAAAAATTCTCTGTATATATGCGTATATAACATGTAAGTATATACATGTGTGTGCACGCGCGCATGTGCACACACACACGCACACGTTCTGTTTCTTCTGGAGAACCCTGGCTAATACACCCCTGAATGTAGAAGCTGCAGGGTGAGTTCTTGCAGACCACTGGGGAGGTTTCTGGGTTGGGGAGCTGCCCCCTCCCTCAGTCTCCTGCCCTGCCCTCACTTTGTCTCTAGTGGAAACTGGCTGGTGTTTCTGCTCTCTCCTTGTTTCCTCTTCCTTCCTCCCCTGACCTCTTCTCTCTTCATCAACCAATGGTTCCAGCCCCAGATGCCCCTGCCTCCTCAAGTCTCATGTGGTCTCTGCCTAACAGCTGCTGGCCCCAGGGATAAGACTGAGTTGTGAGTCTCTAAGAGTCGTGGACACTGGGGATGTCCCTCCTGCCTGGTCAAACGGAGAATGAGTTACGTGTCTTGTTCTCAGTCAACTCTCAGTCGGTGATTTTACGTGGATGGAACTGTCATGTGATGTCACTTGATGATACCGTAGAAGCAGCTCACTGATGTTTCTGTATTCAGGGCTGATACGGTTCTCCAGAGAAACAGAACCTGTGGGGTGTGCACGTGCGTGCATGCATGCATGTGTGTGTGTGTGCGTGCGCGCGTGTGTGTGTACAGATATAGACCCAGGGAAAAGTCGATGGCACTGCATGGATCCCCTTTGTCTCTGGCAGAATCTCTTCCTCTTCAGGGGACCTCAGTCTTCTTTCTCTTAAAGCCTTTAACTGATTGGCTGAGGCCTTTCCACATTATGGAGAATCGCTGACTTTATTCAGAGTCTCCTGATTTTGTGAGCAGTCACTGACCTCATGAAGATGGGAGCGCCCCTGGAAGAGGAGCGTTAAGTTCAGGTTTCCTTTCATGAATTAGCCCCTCTAGGCACATGAAAGAGGCTCCTCTTTGTAAAAATAGTCAAATGCGGCCAGGCGCGGCATCTCACGCCTGTAATCCCAGCACTTTGGGAGACTGAGGCAGGCGGATCACCTGAGGCCAGGAGTTCAAGAGCAGCCTGGCCAACATGGTGAAACCCTGTCTCTACTAAAAATACAAAAACATCAGCCGAGTGTGGTGGCGTGCACCTGTAATCTCAGCTACTCAGGAAGCTGAGGCAGGAAAATCGCTTGAACCCCAGAGACAGAGGTTGCAGTGAGCCGAGATTGCACCACTGCACTCCAGCCTGGGCGACGAGAGTGAAACTCCTTCTCAAAAAAAAAAAAAAAAAATTAGCCAAATGCATATATGAATGCCTCTTGAATTAGTGTTTTCCGGATGTCTCCTCCCTTTAGGCATCGGTGCTCTGGTTGCTTTGCTGATTTTTCCTTTTGAGCTCTGAAAGTGTGAGCGCAGCTTTAAACCTCCTAAAATGTGGAGTAGTTCACTGAGCCCCAAATCCAGCCACCAGCCCTTTTGCCAGAATAGCTGCTGTGTTTCTACCTTGGGGATTCCTGGAGCTCCGTCCCTGCCCCTCCCGTTCCCCCACCTCTTTCCTTTTTGCTGCCCTCTCCCAACCAGGCAAATGTCTCCATCTCTGGGCCCATATCTCCAGCCAGCCCTGGGATGGAGGTGACGGTGGAGGCTGCCGGAAGCCCTGGCTGTCAGTCACTCACTGCAGCTCTCAGCTGTGACTCCTGCCTGAGGCCCTGTGCTTGCATTCAGAGCCTCGCTGACCCCATGCCACCCAGCCACCTTGGTCCGGAGGCCTGAGTCTGTGCCAATGCACTGGGACCTCGAAGTTGTAAGCCCCTGGGCGGTGCACCTGCTCCTGCCTCAGCTTGGAAAATGCAGAGCAGGGTTTGGAAACCCAGCTGGGTGCGTTCACTGCCCTCTGGTGGTCCACTCCCTGTTCAGGAAAGGCCTGTAAAGCCATCTTCTCCCCTGCTGAGGAACCTCAGTGATGCGTGTGAAGCGGCTTTGCCTTCGCGAGCCTCGTCCCCTTCATCTGCAGGGTCCTTGTGTCTATCGGAGCAGATAAGGGATGGACTCAGGTGCCCTGCACAGGCCTGCAGGAGCAGCAGGCAGCACTGCCCACCTCCCGGATCATCCTCAGCAGCAGTCACATTCCCCGCCAAGTGGCTGGGTAAATGGCACTGCGAGGGTCCCAAGTCTGTCTCTGGCAGAATCTCTTCTTCTCTGGGGACCTCAGTCCTAAGACCTTCAAGTCACTGGATGGGGCCCAGTTCACATTATGGAGAATCATCTGCTTAACTCAAAGTCTACATACATACACACACAAACACACACACACACACACACACGTGTGTATTTTTGAGATGGAGTCTCACTCTGTTGCCTAGGCTGGAGTGCAGTGGTGCAGTCTCGGCTCACTGCAACCTCCGCCTCCTGGGTTCAAGTGATTCTCCTGCCTCAGCCTTCCAGGTAGCTGGGATTACAGGCACGTGCCACCACGCCTGGCTAATGTTGTACTTTTAGCAGAGACTGGGTCTTCTTTCTTTCTTTTTTTTAAAGAAGGTTCGCTCTTACTACCCAGGCTGGAGTGCAATGGCGCGATCTCAACTCACCACAACCTCTGCCTCCCAGGTTTCTCCTGCTTCTCCTGAAGCACCTCTCCTGCCTCAGCCTCCCGAGTAGCTGGGATTACAAGCATGCACTACCATGCCCTGCTAAGTTTTTATTTTTAGTAGATATGGGGTTGCTCCATGTTGGTCATGTTGGTCTTGAACTCCTGACCTCAGGTGATCCGTCTGCCTTCCAAAGTGCTGGGAATACAGGAGTGAACCACCACGCCCAGCCCGAAGTCTATTGATTTTGAGAGCTGTCGCTGACATTATTAAGACAGCAGTGCTCCTGGAAGAGGAACATTTAATTTCAGATTCCCTTTCATGAACGAGCCCTTCAAGCACATGACAGAGGCTTCTCTTTGTAAAAATGGCCAAATGTGTGTAGGACCCATAGCAATTTAGGGGCACCCATTGTCCTGAGCTGCTTTAATTGCACCGTGATTCTGTATCCTCAGAGCAGCCCTAGCTGGTTACTTCTCATTGCTCTTTCTCCTATGAGTTAACAGGCCCAGAGAGGGCAGGCAACTTGCCCAAGGCCACGGAGCAAGCAGTTGTCTGAGCTGGGTTCCCTCCCGACCTGCGTCATACCTAAGCCCGGTTCTCTATGCTGCCTGTAAGACTCTCACATCCAAACCACTCACAGCATGTTGGTGGCAGCAGAAGTTGAAGGGGATCTCACTGGGCCGTGCCTGGGTCTGCCCTCTGGGGAGAAGCACCTCCGAGCTCTCAGCCTGCTGGGCTCTGCATTTAAAGTCTGTGCCTCCCTTCTAGCACCTGGACAGTGGACAGCTCTGTCCTGGGGCACTGGCTGCTCATGGTGGGGGAGAGCCTGTGAGGCCACAGCCAGGCCTGCTCACGCATGCTGCAGGCGCACTCCAGCGTTCTGCAGGCCGCTGCTTTCCCGTCATTGTCTCAGGCCGGGCGTAGGTGGCCGAAGGACGCATTTCAGATCCACCCTCCACTTCAAGCCGTGGGCAGACGCCCCAGCCCCACTGGATGATATTAGAAGAGCCCTATTGGAGCTCAGGTTGTCTGCAAATTGTCTTAAAAGTTTTAATTCAAATTACCCTTTTTTCTTATTACCAAAAAAGTACCCATGCATCGTGATAATCTTGGAAAAATACAAAGAAGTATAAAGAAGCAAGTTAGGGCATACCTCAATGCATTCCCGCAACCCAGGGTCATCAGGAGTCAGATTTGGGGGTATTCGTTCTGTATTTTCAAATGCTGAAGACTTTTACACCCACCGTGCAGCTTCACAGCAAGCCGGCCGTGGCCCGAGCAGGTGCGCTCCTGGAGAGGATGGCACTCGGCGAGGGATCCAGGCCCTGCGTTTCCATGTGCTGAGCCCCGGCGCCTGCCTAGGGGTGGAGCCTGGCTCCCTTCCTCCCTCTTCTTTGGGATGAGGGAATCTTCTCCTCGTGCTATCTGTTGGCCATATTCTGGCCTGGGTGTTATGCAGCCTGGGGTTGCTTTGCAACCCCAGTGCCCTGCCCTCTCTGAGCTTGTGTGCTAATCTCTCAGGTTGGCTGAGTCATAATGTGTAGAGCTCTGGAGACAGCTAGCAACAGAATTCACGTGAGGCACTTTCCGCATATGTGCCTGGCATAGAGCACTTGCTCAATAAATGTCCCCATCATCATTGTCATTGTCCCCACGTCATCATCACTGTCATCATCATGTATCTGCGCCTGACATCATCATTAGAAGTAATTAGGCGGCCAGCATTAGAAATAATACGTTGGGCTGGGCACAGGGACTCACACCTCTGCTCCCAGCATGTGGGAGGCTGAGGCAGGCAGACCACTTGAACCCAGGAGTTCAAAACCAGACCAGCCAACATGGCAAAACTTGTCTCTACCAAAAATACAAAAAGTAGTGGGGTGTGGTGGCACATGCCTGTAATTGCAGCCACTCGGGAGGCTGAGGTGGGAGGATCACCACCTGGAGCTGGAGGCTGCAGTGAGCTGAGATCACACCACTGCACCACAGCCTGGTCCACCAGAGTGAGACCCTGTTTCAGAAGGAAATAAACAATCCGTTATATTCAAAAAGCGCCGACCACATCTGCTTCCAGCTCCTCGTTTGATTTTGCCACCACCGTGTCATGGCTGTGGCATCAGTCTGTCTGGATGCTGTTACTGGCTGCTGTTTGTTATTTACCATATTTAAATGAAGAATGTCAGTCTTAAATAGCTTCAGGCCACAGTGACTTCTCCCCTCCTCCTGCTGCAGTCGCCCCCTGCCCACCCCGGCCAGATGCCCTCAGCTCTCCAGCCTTCCCAGACC
>NW_016107878.1:1052581-1068568 GCF_001604975.1 Cebus imitator | reverse complement strand
CCCTGCCTGTGGGAGGTTCTCTGCTGGAGCCCCCTGTCAAGTCGTTCCAGGTCCAAGCATTCTGGTTACCATCCTCCCTGGATGGGGCTGTGGGCACCCCGGCCGTGAGCTCCGTGGTGGAGATGGCAGTCAGCGTTTGCCTGGAAAGTTAGCGTGGGATGGGGCCACATGGGGTGTGGTCTTCTTCAGTTTGAGGTTTTTCTAGTGCACCATGGTGCCCACCATGTCCAGGTGCTGAGGTGACCACTGTTCATCCAGGTATTGAGGTGATTGCTGTGTCCAGGCCACAAGATGACCACTGTCCAGGCACCGCAGTGACCACTGTGCCCAAGCCTGGGCTTGGTCACAGACAGCACAATGCCAGGTGGTATAGGCAGGGCCGGTCTGAGCAGCGGCCGCATAGAGAGCCAGGTAGGGCCGTGGTGCCAGCTGGGAGTGGCTCATTCTGGCCAGGGGAGGTGGGGGCAGTGCTGGACCCAGGCCGCGGTGCTGGCAGGTGACCCTCAGATGTGGGCAGGCGACATGTGCTGGCCCCAGGGGCATTGTGAACGGGGTTCTGGAGGTGACAGCCCTCGGTGCTGGCACGTGCTTGGCGGCCTTGGAGGTGTGGCTGAGCCTCATGGTGGGACATGGATGGTAGCAGTTACTGCGCCTTTACAGGTGAGCACTTCCAGGGTGTGAGAGTCTGGGGTCCCCAACAGATGGCAGGACTGGAGTGTGGGAGCCCCTCCCCATGTCACTCTGCTCCCCCCAGGGCTTAGCATCTGCCCTGTGGCGCGGGCGGCTGCAGCAGTGAGCCGGGTTTGTGGGGGATCTGCTCTGAATTGACCTGCAAGGTCAGCTCTGTATTCTGAGCCCCTGTCGCCTGGCAAGGTTCTGTTTGGAGAAGGAAAAGAAGCATCCTCTGTCTGTGAGCCTCCGGAGGGAATGGGGATCCCTGAGTACCCGCCTTCCCAGTCAGCCCTGACTCCTCAGGGACAGTCAGGGAGCAGAGGAGAGGGCATGGATAAAGATGCCAACACCAGCCACCCACCCTCTGCACTTTGGCAGGTCCTCTGTCCTGCCCTCATAACACAGGCAACTTCATCTTCCAAAAATCATGTTATGAGAGCAATGGGCTCCATGGGGAAGTGGGCAAGGGCCACAGGCGTACGCAGGTGTATGCAGGTGTATGCAGCTGTATGCAGGTGTATGCAGGTGTATGCAGGTGTATGCAGGTGTATGCAGCTGTACGCAGGTGTACACAGGTGTACGCAGGTATACGCAGGTGTATGCAGCTGTATGCAACTGTATGCAGGTGTACGCAGCTGTATGCAGCTGTATGCAGGTGTACGCAGGTGTATGCAGGTGTACGCAGGTATATGCAGGTGTATGCAGGTGTACGCAGCTGTATGCAGGTGTATGCAGGTGTACGCAGGTGTATGCAGCTGTATGCAGCTGTATGCAGGCGTATGCAGGTGTACGCAGCTATATGCAGGTGTATGCAGGTGTACGCAGCTGTATGCAGGTGTACGCAGGTGTACGCAGCTGTATGCAGGTGTACGCAGGTGTACGCAGGTGTATGCAGGTGTACGCAGCTGTACGCAGGTGTATGCAGGTGTACGCAGGTGTACGCAGGTGTATGCAGCTGTATGCAGCTGTATGTAGGTGTACGCAGCTATATGCAGCTGTATGCAGGTGTACGCAGGTGTATGCAGGTGTACGCAGGTATATGCAGGTGTATGCAGGTGTACGTAGCTGTATGCAGGTGTATGCGGGTGTACGCAGGTGTATGCAGCTGTATGCAGGCATATGCAGGTGTATGCAGCTATATGCAGGTGTATGCAGGTGTATGCAGCTGTATGCAGGTATATGCAGGTGTATGCAGCTATATGCAGGTATATGCAGGTACATGCAGGTGTATGTAGGTACATGCAGGTGTATGCAGGTATATGCAGGTACATGTGGGAATGCCGGCCCACTTCCCTTTCAGAATGGTAGCGTGGCATCTGTGTGTGTGGTCGTTTCGGGCTGGACAGCACACTTTAGCAGACCCAGAGTGATTGTGTTCTCTGTATAGGGCTGCTGTGACAAATTTCCTCACACAGTAGACACTCATTACGTCACAGTTCTGGAGGCTGGAGTCTGAGATGGAGGTGTCGCATGGCCAGTTCCACCTGAGGCCTCTCTGGGCTCGCCGAGATCGCCTTTTCCCTGCATCCTCACAGGCTCATCCCTGTGCGTGTCTATGTCCTCAGCTCTCCTCATATAAGGACACCAGTCAGATGGGGTTAGGGGCCTCCTAATGGCCTTTTTTTTTTCTTTTTTTTTTTTGAGATGGAGTTTTGCTCTGTTGCCAGGCTGGAGTGCAGTGGTGCTATCTCAGCTCATTGCAACCTCCACCTCCCGGGTTCAAGCAATTCTCCTGCCTCAGCCTCCCAAGTAGCTGGGATTACAGATGCACGCCACCACGCCCAGCTAATTTTTGTTTTTGTGTTTTGGTAGAGGTGGGGTTTCATCATGTTGGCCTGGATGGTCTCGATCTCCTGACCTCGTGGTCCACCTGCCTCGGACTCCCAAAGTGCTGTGATTACAGGCATAAGCCGCCGCGTCTGGCGTGGCCTCATTTTAACTTACATCTGGAAAGACCCTCTTCACATAAGTCCCATGCTGAGGTCCTGGGGGTTGGGATTTCAACACCTGAATGTTGTAAGGAGGGCCGCAGTTCAGCTTGCAGCACCAACCCAAACCGAGCTGGCCACTCTGTGGTTTGCAGCCCAGCCCCTCCGCTGCCTGTGTGCCTGGGTTCATTTGGGTGTTTGGCCTCCCCTCACTGCTGGGCCTGCGGGAAGACCACAGCCAGCCTTTGAAAACCGTGGTATGTGGGGCCACGGAGCAGCTGGTGGCTCAGGCCCTGTGAGGGGCTTTGCCTGTGTTTGGACAAGACGCTGCTTCTCTACTGACGGGCAGCCCACTTCCTGACCCAGCAAGTGCTGAAATGACGTGACTCTTTGTTGTGTGAACTATGGTGTCTCCACCTCATGTTGCAAGGCATGTGCTTTAGGCTAAATGCCTAAGTGTGGTTGGGAATGATTTTGGGGGGGGGGCACAGAGCTGAGCAGAAGCGGTAGGGGGTTCATCTCTGCTGTTCCCCTGCAGTGCAATGACACCCCCTCTCCCCGCTGCGCTCCAGTTGCTGTTCTGAGCATTGCACAACCCCAGGGGGCGCTGTTCCTCATACCAAAGTTTTAGGCTCTGTAGCTGTATCACCAATGTCCAGCAGGTGGCAGTAAAGGGCTTGAAGGAAGGAGCACCCTTATTCCTAATTCACACCAAGTCTGGTGGTTGCTGAAGGGTGGGTGGGATTCTAGGCATTGCTGGGGCAAACACAGAGTTTCAAGGGGAGCCATCTCCATGTGCTCCAGGCCTCAGCAGAAGATTCAGAGGCAGCAGACGTGGGCGGAGTGCCCCACACATGCGTTTTCCAAAAAGCACCTCAGGAGAGGGGGTACAGGGTGCAGGTGTCAAGGGCTGTGTGCTGCCTTCCATCTCGTTACTCTCCACCCTCCTGTTACCCTCACTGCTGTCTCTCAACAGCCAGAAACCAGACACCCCTTCCAAAATAAGAGAAAGGGGTTAGTGCTGCTTCCCGTGGGGGAGGATCAGTTTCTTCCTTTAACACTTCGGTAGCTTTCATTATCTTCGTGTCAAGCGAGCACTACTTCCTTTTAAAATCGTAAATGACTGTTTCCATTTCCAGCTTGTGGAAGAGATGCAAGAATAGGACAAGGAACTCCTGCCATAAGCCCTTCACGCAGAGAGCACATTTGGGTTGTGCCCATGTCCCAGTCATGTCCCTGATAGAAAAGGATCCAGTCTGGGACCCTGCATGGAGCCCTTCCATCTGGGAGACTTCCTCAGGCTTCCCTTGGTTCTCATGGCTGTGACCGTTTTGAAGCTTTTTGGGGTGGTCATTTTGCTGGGTTTGCTTGGTGTTTGCTCGTGACAGGATCCAGCATATGCATTTGGCAGGAATGTCTAAGGAACGAGGATGTGCTCTCAGCACACGTCCTCACGGGGGCACGTGAGGACCATTTACCTGGTACTCATCCTGGAGGTCATGTGGACCACCTGGTTGGGTGGGGTCTACTGGGTGTCTCCTCTTTTTTTTTNCAGCCTCTTGAGTAGCAGTGACTACAGGTGGGCAGCACCATGCCTGGCTAGTTTTTTGTGTGTTTGGTTGGTTGGTTTTTGTTTGTTTTTTTTTTTTTTTTTGGAGACAAGAGTGTCACTCTTGTTACCCAGGCTGGAGTGCAATGGTGAGATCTCAGCTCACTGCAACTTCCACCACCTGGCTTCAAGCAATTCTCCTGCCTCAGCCTCCAGAGTAGCTGGGACTACAGACACACACCACCACGCCACCATGCCTGGCTAATTTTTGTGTTTTTATTAGAGACGGCGTTTCACCGTGTTAGCCAGGATGCTCTTGATCTCTCGACCTTGTGATCTGCCTGCCTCGGCCTCCAAAAGTATTGGGATTACAGGTGTGAGCCACCGTGCCTGGCCAGTTTCTTCTCTTTTGATGCAGGGCAGGCAAGCCCCAAGATGGGGGCTTAGCCCGGGAGGGTTCTAGGCTTCACCCAGGAAAGAATTCAAGGGCAGGCTGGTGGTATTGGATAGCAACGTTTATTGAAGCAGTTGCGAACAGCAGCAGCAGAGGTCCTGTTTCTTGCAGAGTGGGGCTGCCTCGTAGGCAGTGTGCACAGAACTGCAGCTCACAGGCCCTGCTCACTCACATTTATACCCACTTTTAATTACATGCAAATTATGGGGCAGGTTATGCAGAAATTTCTAGGAAAAGGGTGGTGACTTCTGGGTCATCAGGTCATTGCCGGGGAAAGAGGTGGTAACTTCTGGGCCTTGCCATGGCAACAGTAAATTGATGTGGCATGCTGGTGGGTGTGGCTGAGGGAAAGCTGCTTCTGCCCCGCCCTGTTTTAGCTAGTTCTGAGGTCTCATGTCTGAGTCCTGCTCACAGAGTCACGTCCCACCTCCTGCCTCACGTTGCTCCTTTGTAATTCATAGATCTTTTGTGGTGATCTTTGAGACTGTGCAAAAATCTGTTTCCTCATACCCCTTTCACCTGCAAGTTTTGTCATCCGTTGGCATTTCTTGCCAGAATGATTGCTATCACATTTGCAAAATGAAGATTTTTAAATCCTACCATTGCTTCTACATTTATTAGTCAAGTTTCTGTTATAAAGAAAAGGTTTCTCTTCTTGTTTATTTTTTCTTGTATTTACAAGGCAGACTTGCAGAGCTCTGTTTATTCAGGAGGTAATAATCTATTATTATTGTCCCAGTTTTAGCCAGTGGGTGCCCCTTCAGGATGGCTCCTGTGTCCTTGGGACACAGTCCCAATGATTTTTTACCATTTCCTTTGTTTCTGGCACAACAAGGTATTTCAAGCTCACTTAGGTCTTTTCCTGCCTCAGGAATCAGCCGTTTCTCCAAGGAGCCTGGTTCTTTTTAGTGTGGGGTGGTATTTAGAAGCCACGGTGTAGGTGCTTGGGGTGCTGATGGCTGCTGGGCTGTTGCTGGTCCTGCATCCTCTCAGTAGCCAGAGTTAGGGATGGGTAGCCATGTGGGCATGTACATTTTCAGTTTTATGTGTCTCTATATTAAGAGCTGTGAGTTTCTCCTGACACTCCCATTCCAAGCCAACGCCACAAGGCAAGTTCCAGTTTTCTCCTGTACTGTATTCGTAACTTCCTTCATTGACAGTGAGACCTGGGCTCCCATTCTCCTTCCTAAGTGTCCTTGTGTGTGCAGTGCCCTCCGTGCATGTCTGTGGATCTATCTGCCCGCCTCCTGGCTTGGATGCCCCTTATGCATCTGCACGGCCACTGCATCTTCCTCAGCAGGCGTGAGCTCTGTACCTCAACAACCAGGGGTTAGAACAGAAAGAAGACGCTAGCTGAAATGACACTTGAAAAAAAAAAAATCACTGCTAGCAGTAAGGCTATGGGATTCTGGGTGATTTCTGGGTTTTGTTCACACTTCTCTGTATTTCCCGGGTTTGTGTGTTATAAAGCCATGGACACAGGAGAAGCGGAAAATGGAAGAATGCTCTTGGGAATGCTCCTACGAGATATCAGCCTGGAGTCAGCAGCTCCGTTTTCTCTCTTCCCGTTGAGCCTATTTTGCCCTTGCAAGGAAAGACTGCGCTGGCTCCATCTGACTGATGGGACTTACAGGCTCATAAATTCAGATTAACTAGGGAAAGGGGAATAATGAGTGTGGATTAATTGTTCCATGTTTTTATGCTAGTATTAGTTGTCTTTATTGACCAAAGAGCAATTAAATTAAGCTGTAACGTGTTGCCTCCAGAAGTCCTTCAGGGGGTTCCAAATAGCCAGGGATCCTTCAGTTTAAGGAACACAAATCCCAATGCAAACTAATGGGTGTAGGGGAGGGAATTCTGCCTAATCTTTATGTCCCTGAAGTTGCAGCATCAGTTGTAGCATGGAGGGGCTCATACAGTGTCAGCTTAGCTATGTGCATGACTCTTCCTGTCTCTTCTCTTTGTCTCTCTTTCTCTCCTTTTTCCTTTCTTCTTCTCCCTGCACCTGCCACACTTCCCTTCGGTGTTGAGGGTCCCAGCAGCTCCAGGGCTCTGTCACTTTTCTGCTTTCCACTCTGGAAGGAAGAAAGAATTTTTCCTAGTAGTTCTGACAAATGTTCTTGCTTGGAACTTGGCATCTTCTCTGAGGTCCCACGGGCGTCCCTCACTGTGCCTGGGAGATGAACCTGATTGTTCCTGCCTGTGTCTTGCGCTTCTGTAGGAGTCGGGTGGGGAGGCCTTCCCTGGACCTCTGAAGGTGGAGTTGGGGTGGACCCCAAAGGCAGACACAGCTGCAGTTCTCAGAGGAAGGGGCCATGAGGGCCAGGCAGGTGAGAGCAGTGAGATCTGCAGCAGGGGTCTATTTATAAATTAATGAGATTTGTCAAAGGCACAGCGATGGTAAATGGATATTCCTTGGGTTTCTTTTTTTAACAGCTCATCCAATTAATAGTTTCAGTATCTTCCCTGTCATATTTCCTCACTGTTAATCGCTGGAGTGTGGCTCTTTCTTGTGGACCATGAGAAGCTGAAGTTCACCTCTATCTGTCTCATTTAGCAGAAAAGCAGGATTCGTGAGAAACCCTTCCTGGGCTGCCATGGCACCCACTGCTCTCAACACCCCTCGGCCGCCTGCCCTTGGCAGGGGTCACCTCTTTTCCTCCCGACCTTGAGGGTGAGACCTGTTGGGTCAGGACCGACATTTCTCCAAGTCCAAGGTTGTGGCTTCAATGTGGAGCAGTGTGTGGCTGGACAGAGACGCCCTCACCACCTGCGCAGGGACCTCCCTGGCCCCTGTAGGCTTCAGCAGGGAGGGGCTATGCTGGTTTACTGAGTGCTGACTCAGCGCCCAGCCTCGTGTGGGGCCCTGAGGGGTTCTTTGTCCCACGTGATTCTCATCTGAACCCTGCGAGGGTTGAAGGTTGTTCCTGCCTACAGATGAGGCTGCACATAGGTGCCGAGGCAAAAGTTCTGATACATGGTTCATGCCTGGGTCTGTCGGACCCCTGAGCCCTGATGGTTCACAAACCACACGTGTTGCCCCACAGAAGGTCTCCGAGAGGAGTTGATCGTATGTGGGGCTGATGTACCCCTGCAGCCTGCGGCCGGCTTCGGAGCTGGACTCCATTAAAGCAGTCGTGGGGCCGTCCCTAGCACATAGAAGGACCGGGCTCACTCCTGTGGATGCGGCAGAGGGAAGAGCCTGCGAGGGCCTCTCCTGACCTCCCTGGAAGGGGGGATCTCTCCCTGGAAGGGGGATCTCGGGTAACTGAGGCCAGTGCTGAGCATTCTGGTTTGCATCTTGTGGAGCTGGCTGAGTTTGGGAGAAAGACGCCCTGTGCCTCTGGGCTCTCGGCCTCCAGATAGGGCTGGAAGGAACTTTGTGGCCCCTTCGCAGACCCTCTGTCTCACAGCTGAGCACCAGTCCCCAGTCCCACCATGAATGTCCTTCTCCCCGGTCCACAGCCAGGGGCCTGGCATGACGGCCGATGTGTTTGGAGCCCTTGCCCAGATGGTGGGTGGGTGGTTGGGGTCCACAGAGGCCCTGTCCTGCCCTGCTCTGGTAGAGCAGCCGAGTGGCCGCTGTACTTTGCATGTGCCTGTGGCTGTTGTGTGGAGGGTTCCCGACTCACAGCCTGAGTTCTGTGTTTCAGGCCTGCAGGTACGGGCACGTGCAGCACCTGGAGCACCTGCTGTTCTACGGGGCAGACATGAGTGCCCAGAACGCCTCCGGGAACACGGCCTTGCACATCTGCGCCCTCTACAACCAGGTGAGTGGTGAGCACGCTTGAAGGAACTTATGTATACTGTGGCCCATTTCCGAAACAAAGTGCCTTAAATCGGCTTAAGTCGGCAAACTACAAAGGAAAATATAGGAAGCCCTTGCTTAAATAGCAAACGCCTGCTTGCCTGCCCCTGCCTCTTTCTTGCCCTCACCCAAACCAAAAATGTTTACTCTGAGGTGAAAGTTTACTAGCCTGCAAAACTGCTCGATTTGTCTGTTCTTATCAGCCTGCCCAGCTTCTTGGATCATAAGTCAAGTACTTAAAAAGCCGCGAAAGCTAACTAAAATTGCAATTTGCAAAATGCAGCAAAATAACCCTTAAAAACCACCTGAAGCCCCAACCCAACAACCAACAGGCAACATCCGGAAAAACTGTGACCTCATAGTACTCAGCCTATGAGGAACCGGGGGAGGGGCCTGTGCCCTGGGGAATAAGTTCCTTGTTGAAACTGTGCTGGGTGTGCCTGCCCATCAGACACCCGATCTTGCAAAACCGTCATTAAGAGTCTGATTTTCAGGGCTGGGTGTGGTGGCTCACGCCTGTAATCTCAGCACTTTGGGAGGCCAAGGCGGGTGAATCACGAGGTCAGGAGATCCAGACCATCCTGGCTAACACGGTGAAACCCTGCCTCTACTAAAAATACAAAAAATTATCCGGGCGTGGTGGCGCGTGGCTGTAGTCCCAGCTACTCGGGAGGCTGAGGCAGGAGAATCGCTTAAACCCAGGAGGCGGGGAGGTTGCAGTGTGCCAGGATCATGCCACTGCACTCCAGCCTGGGGGGCAGAGCGAGACTAGGTCTCAAAAAAAAAAATGGGGGGGGAGCCTCACTTTCGCTGTTTTCCGGGTCTCTGAGTCAATTCTTTAGGTTTAAGTGGGTAAATTTGTTTCTCACATGCTCCAGCGGCATGCACCCCAGCCAGCCCTAAGCCTGGGGGCACCGGGAAGGCCTTGCAGGGGGTGTCTCAGGTCCTCTGCTGCCTTGGTGGAAACGGTTACCCTATTGTAGAAGAGAGGAAATAGAACCCCAGGAAGGTGAGGCGAGCTGCCTGCTCACACAGCTGGTGCCAGAACTGGGCTCAAGGTTCAGGTCTGGTCACGGCCGCGCCTCAATGTCACCCATGCCCCAGAAGATGTGCGAGGATCCAGGTGCTCTTGTCCACCCTCCGTAGCTGGGATGCAAATCCTGCTCAGTTCTGGGGTCGGCTATCTACCCCGTTTGCAGGCCTCTATGTGGGACATGGAGAGGGGCAGATCAGTCATGAGAAGGGGAAGGACATGGTGAACAAAGCCCCAGGATAGTTCTGGTACCCCCGCCAGGCATGCGTGGCTCTGTCACATGACAAAAGCAAGCCTTCCAGCCAGGTGCATCAGCTTACTCCTGTAATCCCAGTGCTTTGGGAGACCGAGGGGGGTGGATCGCTTGATCCAGTTTGAGATTAGCCTGGGCAACATGGTGAGACCTCATCTCTACAGAAAATTAAAAAATTAGCCTGGTATGGTGGCATGTGCCTGTGGTCTCAGCTACTTGGGAGGCTGAGATGGGATGATCACTTGAGCCTGGGGGTTTAAGGCTATAGGAAGCCAAGATCATGCCACTGCACTCCAGCCTGGGTGACAGACCGAAACCCTGTCTCCAAAATAAAAATTAAAAAAGCAAGCCTGGGCTGGGCATGGTGGCTCATGCCTGTAATCCCAGCACTTTGGGAGGCCGAGGCCAGCGGCTCATGAGATCAGGAGTTCGGGACCAGCCTGACCAACATGGTGAAACCCCGTCTGTACTAAAAATACAAAAAGTAGCTGGGCGTGGTGGGCGCCTGTAATCCCAGCTACTCAGGAGGCTGAGGCAGGAGAATCGCTTGGACCTGGGAGGCGGAGGTTGCGTTGAGATGAGATTGTGCCACTGCACTCCAGCCTGGGCGACAGAGTGAGAGTCCCAAAAAAATAAAATGTAATTTACAAAAGCAAGCCTGGCCAGGTGCAGTGGCCCACACCTGTAATCCCAGCACTCTGGGAGGTGCGGGTTGCAGATCATGTCAGTGCACTCCAGCCTGGGAGACAGAGCTAGACTCTTACAAACAAACAAACAAACAAACATACATAAATAACATAAGCCTTCCACCACTGCACGGGACAGATATGCCCCAATGCCCCAATGTGCTTTTTCTTTAAGTGGCAAAGTACACCATTTTAGCCACTTTTAAGTGTGCTGTTCCGTGGCGTTAAGCCCACTCACGTGGCTGTGGAACCGCCCACCATTCATCTCCAAAACTCTCTTAATCTTGCAAAACTGAAATTCTGTCCCCATCAAACAATAACTGCCCCCTCCTCAGCCCCTGGCAACCCCCGTTCTGCTTTCTGTGTCTATAGATCTTCCTGTCACAGGGACTCAATGTGAGTAGAAGCATGAAGCGTGTGTCCTTCCGTGTCTGGCTTATTTTACTGAGCGCGATGTTTTCCAGGTTCGTCCGTGCTGTAGTCTGTGTTGGGATTTTTTGTCTTTCCTTTTTAAGCTGAATGATATTTTCAAGCTAAATAATACTCAGTTGTGTGGTCCTTATGCATTGGCACCTGGCAGCGGGCCCCGGCTTGCTTCCACCTTTTGGGTGTCGTGGATGATGCAGCTGTGAACATAGGTTTGCAAAGATTTGTTCAAGACCCTGTTTTCATTTCTTTCGGCGAAAAACACCCACAAGTGGAACCTCGATGTGAAAAACCGAATAATAATCTTCACACTATTCCGTGTAAGACCAAGCGGAAGAGCCAAGAATAACAGGAAATGAATGTGTCTGGAAAGCACTGAAGGCTTGTAGGACGTGAGCCCTGCCCTCTGCGAGGCTGAATCCTAAATGACAAGGCCAAGTGACCCCCCCATCTAGTGTGTGTACCGTGGCCTCACGAGAGGCAAAGCAGGGTGAGGGGGCTACTGGTCCCGCGGGAGGGGGGAAGTCGTGAGGGTTTAGGCAGTGGGGGCGGCCTGTGGAGTGGAGCTGGTGAGAAGGGGCCCGGAGCTCATGGGGCATAGGTAGCATTCGGGCACTGCTTTAGGAGGACAGGGGCTGTTTCTCTGTTTCTGGGTGCTCAAAGTCAGGGTAACTCCTGGACATCACTATTGGAGAACACCTCTGTCCTTTGCTTCTTTTTACTCTTTCTCTGATTTCAGGGAACTTCAGATCAGGAGGGTGGCGAGGTGTGGGTGCTTCACTAAGTGACAGAGCGGCATGGGGTGGGAGGGCGTGGCTCTTCCTCCTGGACAAACAGAGGGAGGTCTCGGAGGAGGAGCCCTGCTGGAGGTCCAGGGCTCTTTGTGCCTGGGTCTATCCCCCACAAGCTGTTAGCATTATCTTCCCGACCCAAAGCAGGGTTCCCATCCTGTGGACTCGCTGTGGCCTCCGGGCTGAAATCTCAAGCCTCACCCTTTACCCAAGCCGTTCCCCAGCCCTTCCATGGCTACTCACCAGCCCACGCCTTCAGCCCCTCTGCTGGAGTCCCACTTGGCTTCTAGCTGTAAAATCTTCTTTGCCTCTTTGCCCTGGAAAACTCCTGTGCATCCTTCAACACCCAGTTCAGACTTCCTGCCCCTCAGTCAGGCCTTCTGGTAATGCCTCCTTCACATAGTTAGTCGTACATTTTGCTCTGCAGCCCGTTGCAAGACATAGCCAGGGTGAAATGTCCAGGACCAGGCAGTTATTATGCCGTCCCTGTTTTCTCTGCTGATAAGTCCCTTCCCCTCGGGTCCACCCGAGAGGAAGCACGTGTGGATGCCATCGGAGGCATAGGTGCCATCTTTCACACGTGGCACAAGAGAACAGGCTGGCTGGGGGTGGTTAGCGTTTCAGCTGGGCTGTGAGCAGTGCTTTGCAGAGCTGCTGGCTTCCCCGTCAAGGAAAGCACACTGATGTGGTTTGTATGCACCTGTGTCCGTAGGTATGCCACAGCGTGTGGATGCTGAAATGTCTGCGTGAGTGTGGAGATACATTTCTCAGCTGCATTAGGAAAACACATCATGAGGCTTGGCTGTGGCTGGGAAACACATCTGCACCAACATCTGCTTCCTAATTACTGCTTTCGATGGGAAAAACATCCCTTAATTTTCCCCAGTAGGTTGCAAGCACATTTTATCTTGAAAAATCAAGAAAAGCCTATTTTTTGTCACTTGAAATAATTGTGGGCAAGATGGTATTTGAAAGTGTTGATGTTTCTTTCCTATTAGAAAAGTCTAACACATTGTGATGATCTGTATTGAGCTCAACTCAACATCACTCCATAGTCCACATGCCCCTGTCTGTCCTACACTTCAGCTGCTGGCTCCAGAAGGGTCCCAAGCTGACTAGGGCTCCGGGATATCCTCTCCCCACCTTGGGCCTCAGGTTAGCACAGGAGCCAGCTGCTTTTGCTCTCAAGAGCCAGTTGGTGAATATTTTAGGCTTTGCGTGTCACATGGACCCTGTCATAACAACTCAACTGCCAGCCATGGTAGTGCAAAAGCAGCCATAGACAGTATGTAAATCAGAGTGTAGCTGTGTTCCAATAAAACTTTATTTACAAAACAGGCAGTGGGCCGATTTGGCTTGCAGGCCATTGTTTGCTAAGGCTTGGAATAGAAGACTGCATCTGTTCCTCTCCCCCACCTGTCTGATTGATGGATCCTCCTCCTCAGGGCTGGGTGGCTTCTCCTACAGCCAGGGGGCCTCTGGAGGCAGTGTGGAGAGCTGTCCGACTCCCGCCTGTGTGTGCCCCCTCTCCTGCCTGGGTGGAAGTACCTTAGCTGGCCCCCCTGGTTTTGACTCCTGGCCTTGCATGACCTCCAGGAACCAGTGGGCAGGTCACAGGCTCTGGACTTGTCGGCCCCTTGACCTCTGGCTACAGTCGGAATGTCAGCCAGTGGTCTAGGATACAGCTTTGTGAATCCCTCTTACTCCTCCTTGGGGTTCAGCATGTCTTCAATCTCCTCTCTCGTTCCCTTCCCAAACTCTTTGGAGTGTCTTACTAATGTCATTAAAGAAGCTGGTCCAAACTGTACCTCGTGTGATTCCAAGAGAGGCCCAGCTTCGTGTCTGTGTCTCCGGTAAGTGCCTGGGAGGAATGCAGAAGTCCCGCCTCTGTCCCACAGCCAGTGCGTGTTGTACTTGACTCAAAGCTTGTCTCCTTCTTGTGTCACCAGCTGGACACCGTGCTATACTCACTCCCCGTCATCTACACATGTGTGAGGCATGTGGTTGCATGACAGCAGGCACTGGAGGCAGCAGAAAGCACTCTGGCAACTATAAGCAGAAAGGGTGCCTTACGGGGCACACACACACAGGGCATGCAGGGAGTACGTTAGTGTTGAACAATAGACTGTCCAGGGGTGGGACAATCAGGACAGGATTCAAGGACGGGAGTCAGGAGGCAGCCTCGGGGAAGTGGCACAGTCGTGCAAAGAAGCCTGGAGGTCTGGGTTCCATCGGCTAGACCATTGCCTTGCTGTGCTGTGCTGGACAGGCTGTCGTCTCTCTAGGGCCCTGAATTACCTCATCTGTAATGTGGGGATGATTACACTGAATTCACAGCATTGCTAAGAGGCTAAAAATAGAAAACAAATCTATGCTAATATGGTATTCGTGGAACATAGTGGATGCTCAGTAAATAGTGGCTGTGCTGATAGGAGTGGTGGTGGTGGTGCTGATGATGAAGGCACTGGTGATGGTGGTGGCGATGGTGAAGGTGGTGATGGTGATGGTGGTGGTGGTTGATGGTTTTGGTGGTGGTAGTGATGGTAATCAAGGTGATGATGCTGATGGTCATGGTGACAGTGATGGTGCTGATGGTTGTGTTGATGGTTGCGGCGGTGATGGTAATCAAGGTGATGGTGCTGATGGTGGTCATGGTGACAGTGATGGTGCTGATGGTGGTGGTGAGGGTGGTCGTGGTGGTGGTGGTGGTTGATAATGATGATGGTGATGGTGAAGATGGTGATGGCAGTGGTGGTGATGTTAATCATGGTGAAAGTGATGATGATAATCAAGGCGATGGTGATAATGGCCATGGTGACAGTGATGGTGATGATGGTGCTGATGGTGGTGGTTGATGGTTGTGATGGTGATGATAATCAAGGTGACGGTGCTGATAGTGGTCACAGTGACAGTGATGGTGCTGATGGTGGTGGTGTGGGTGGTCATGGCAATGGCGGTGGTTGATATAGTGATGGTGGTGGTTGGTAGTGATGGTGGTGGTGATGGTAATCATGGTGATGGTGATGATGGTTGATAGTGATGATGGTGATGGTGAAGATGGTGGTGGCAGTGGTGGTGATGGTAATCACAGTGATGGTGATGGTAACCAAGGTGATGGTGATGATGGTCATGCTGACAGTGATGGTGATGATGGTGGTTGACAGTGATGGTGATGATGGTGGTTGATAGTGATGGCGCTGATGGTGGTGGTGAGGTTGGTCATGGTGATAGTGATGGTCATGGTGATGGTGATGATGGTGGCGGTTGATAGTGATGATGGTGATGGTGATGGCAATGTAGCAGAATAAATGAGGTTTGTAACTGAGCTATAACCTCCATATTGGAATAACCCCAAGAACTTGTGCATAGTACAGATGCCAGGCTTCCAACCCATAACTCAGAATTCCAGTGATGCTGAGAAATCTGCAGAGCAGCAGCTGGCTCCACTGTGAGACAGCACTAGCATACCAGACTCCATGCTCACTAAGGTCTCTTTCCATTCTGCCTTCACAGAGCATGGCCAAAGTCATTATGGCATCTAATTGTGGCTTGACAGGTCTTCTCCCTGAACATGGCCTGTGGTCACCAAATACAGTCATGATGGCAGTGGTGGTGTTCCCTTGTGGAGCTGGGGAACTTGCCACACAAAGGCATTCTATTTGTCTTCCCTAGATTTTCAGATTCTTCCAGTCTCTTTGGATGAGTCTTATAGCCCTTGAGCTTTTCTGCTACAGACACTGGGGGTCAGGGTGGAGTCTTCTGTTGTCTAGGACTGTGTCATGCATGGCTGGGTATTTAGGATTCACAGCTTCTGGGTGCTAAATACCAGGAGTGTCCGTCACTCAGTGTGCCATGAGACTACTTTTGTACACCACCCTCCCTCTTTTTACTTGTAGATTAAGTCACGGTACTAACGATGATGGCAGTGCTGATGATGATAGTGACAGTGATCATGTTGATGGTGAGTGATGGCAGGTGATGACGGTGGTGATGATTGTGATGATGGTGGTGATAATTGTGATGGTGGTGACTATGCTGGTGGTGATATGGATGGTGATGGTGGTGATAGTGGTAGTGGTGGTGGTGAGGACGGTGGTGATAGTGGTAGTGATGATGGTCAGATTGATGGTGAATGATGCAGGGGATGGTGATGTGGATGGTGATAGTGATGATGGTCATGTTGATGGTGAGTGATGGTGATAGTGGTGAGATTGATGATGGTGATAGTGTTGGTGTTGACGGAGGCAATGGTGATGGTGACGATGGTCATATTGATGGTGAGTCATGCAGGTGATGGTGATGATGACGGTGATGAGGATGGTAGTGATGGTGATAGTGATTGGATGATATGGATGGTGATGACAGTGGCATTGGTGGTGGTGGTGGT
>NW_016107878.1:1048933-1050610 GCF_001604975.1 Cebus imitator | reverse complement strand
GACGGTCATACTGATGGTGAGTGATGGTGGTGGTGGTGATGGTGATAGTGATGACGGTCATACTGATGGTGAGTGACGGTGGTGGTGATGGTGATAGTGACGACGGTCATACTGATGGTGAGTGACGGTGGTGGTGGTGGTGATAGTGACAATGGTCATACTGATGGTGAGTGATGGTGGTGGTGGTGATGGTGGTGGTGTTGATGCTGTGATACTGGTGGTGGTGGCGGTGATGATGGCGATGGTGATAGTCATGGTCGTATTGATGGTGACTGATGTGGGTGTTAGTGATGGTGATGGTGATGATGATGATGCTATTGATGATATTGACAATATTCCTGTAACAAGCCTCTCATTATTAAATCTAAAAGCACCCAGGTGTATGGATTGTTACACGTGTTTATCAGTTTTAGGCAGGCCTTACCACCTCCACACTTGAAATAAAATACACTGTGATCAGAATATTATCTCTTCTTTTATGAAATCACCGAATTAGGGCTTTGAGTGTAAGCATCAAATTGTGTCTAATCTGTCAACCCTTCACCTCATTCTGGCTTTCTGGGAGCTCCAGAGGGAGGGGAGCAGCCTGGGGTTCATTTTTCTGCCCCGGACGATGAAGGAGTAAAGAGAGTTTTAAATATCAGAGGTGACTAGGCTAGGCAAATTTGTCTGGAAGGTAAAAAATAAAATAAAATTAAAAACAGCCTGCCTTTCTTTGGTTCCAGTGCGAGCCACGGTAGGAAGGCATGGTGTTTTCTATTTGCATCTGTGCCCTTGCTGGTGTCCCATGGAGTACCTGTCTGTTCTGTGGGAGCCTCCCGTGGGGCCATCATGGGGTGACGGCTGCCTGAGCATTGGGCATTGCGGGTGTGGGTCTTGCTGAATGTAGATGGCATCCACACGCCCTTTCCTTCACCTCCCCCAGCTCTGGTGGGTGGCTTGGTTGGCTTTCCCATTACATAGGTCAGAAGATCCAGGAGGAGTCAAAGCCTGCCCTGTAAGTGAATGGGGAAACCAGGCTTCCAACGCACGTCCTGTGGACGCATACCCATAACCCTGTGATTGGGGAAGGGGACATCTGCCAGGCACAGGCCAGGCAGAAGCACCCCTGCCCTTGGTACTGAGGGGCATACTTGTACTTACCCTGGCCCTTACTTAGCGACACAGCTCCTCAAGGGGAAGGCTGGTCTGGGGGACCAGGTTCTAGCCCTGCCCTGATGACACCAGCATCCCAGCCCCTTCCCCATTTTACTCATGCAGACATCTTAGTAGTTCTTACATTTATGGTGATGATGGTGGTGGTTATACATTTATGGCCATCCAAACTGCCTTATTTCAAAAGAAAATTTAGCGTGAAAACAAACTCCTGACTTACAATTTGGAGTATGCAGTAATTTGTGTCTATGACATTTAGGTGAAAAAAGTCTCGGTGCTGTTGAAAGGAAGTGGCCTCATGGGGCCTGGAATTCCCCAGTTAACATCCTAACTGCAGTGTTGTCTGTGTGCCTGTGGACACATCTGCCACCAGGCTCTGCTTCTGACCTACGCCTTCTCTCCATGCCCATTTGCTTATGAAGACACTCCACCCACTTCTGTGTCCAGATGCTCCCTTGTATTCACATGCCCCCCACCTTCCCCCTCAGTGCTCACCTCCCCGGGAGAGTTCTACACCCCCCC
>NW_016107878.1:1027646-1047239 GCF_001604975.1 Cebus imitator | reverse complement strand
CACCTTCCCCACTCACTGCTCATCTCCCCTCCACTCCCCTCCTCTCCCCTCCTCGCTCTGTCACCCAGGCTGGAGTGCAGTGGAACAATCACAGCTCACTGCAGCCTCAACCTCTTGGGCTCAAGGGATCCTCCCACCTCAGCTTCCCTAGTAGCTGGGACTACAGGCACGCACCACCACTCCTGGCTGTTTTTTTTTTCTGAGGCAGAGTCTTGCTCTGTCGCCCAGGCTGGAGTGCATTGGCATGGTCTCGACTCACTGCAACCTCCACCTCCCGGGCCCAAGTGGTTCTCCTGCCTCAGCTTCCCAAGTAGCTTGGATTACAGGTATACACCACTATGCCCAGCTAATTTTTGTATTTTTAGTAGAAATGGGGTTTCACCATGTTGGCCAGGATGGTCTCAGTCTCTTGACCTCGTGATCCACCCGCCTCAGCCTCCCAAAGTGCTGGGATTACAGGTGTGAGCCACTGCGCCCGGCCTAATTTTTTTTTTCATTTTATGTAGAGATGGGGTCTTGCCTTGTTGCCTAGGCTGGTCTCAAACTCCTGGACTCAAGCGATCCTCCCACCTCAGCCTTCCCAAGTGTGAAATTGTGAGCCACCATGCCCAGCCTATAATAGGGAATTGTCAGGAAAAGTTCTTCATGAGAAGTGAGAGGAATTGGGAAGAGCGTCCCCAGGCTCCTCCCTTCTGAATTCCGATTCGCCAGGCCGCTCTCAGCCACCTGGGTTTTGTCGGTGCTGGGTGGTTCTTCCAGACCACTGGGCCGGCGTGCAGTTAGAGCCCAGAGCAAACGGTGAGCAAGACCCCCGGGGGCCAGCCCTCAGGTCCCCACTGACACCTGCTCCCTGGGGTCCCTCCACCCTTGCTTCTCTCTTTCCTGCCTCCAGATGGGAACTGGCAGAAAGGCATCATCCCACCCTCCCTGTGGTCTGTCAGACTCTTCCTCCTTTCCTTTTTCTCTCTTATCAAAGCAAAAAGCAAACTGTTTGCTCACTGCAGCCTGATAATACTGTGATTTTAACGAAGACTTTGGGCTGGGCGCAGGGACTCACACCTGTAATCTCAGCACTTTGGGAGGCCGAGGTGGACAGATCAGTTGAGCCCAGGAGATCGAGACCAGCCTGGGCAACATGATGAAACCCTGTCTCTACAGAAAACACAAAAATTAGCCAGGCGTAGCGGTGCACACCTGTAGTCCCAGCTACTTGAGAGGCTGAGGTGGAGGTTGCACTGAGCACCAGAGCAGGACCATGTCTCAAGGGGAAAAAAAAAGACTCTCTGGGTTGGAAATAACAGGACCCCACTGGGGGTGATTTGAAGGGAAATTTTGGACACACGGCCAGGATGCAGGGCAAGTCTTGCAGCTGGGCAGAGGGCGGAAGGGCTAGATCAGGACTGGAAAAGCCAGAGGCCAGGCCAGGACCCTCCACTGTGCCTCATCCCAGTGGAGAAGGCCGCGTTCTGTGCACCTCTCTAAAGGCTGGTCACCCTCAGAAACTGAGGGTGATTCCCAGTTCCCCGGTGATACCCCAAAGGGGCCATGTGGCTGGGACCCAGAGGGGCTGTCCACATGGGTGGGCCCCTCCCCTGGGGGTCAGGGGTCACTTTCCAGGGAAAGGGCATTGCTGGGGGTGGAAGGAGGGAGACCACCCCATGTCAGTGATGGTGCAGCAGGGTCGTTAGGTGGCTGCCAAGCCCGGCACTTTGTAAAGTGCCCCCACTTTACAAAGGAGACTGAGGCTCAGAAGACAAGAGGCAGAACCGCTCAAAAGCTGCTCTCTGAGTGCTGGAGCTGGTTGTCACCCCGCGCTCCCTGTCACCCGCCTACCTGGGGCCTAAGGATCCTTGTTAACATGTCCACCGTGAGGGCCTCCTGCCAGCCTGGTCGTGTCTAAGAACGCGTTACTGCATTGGGGAGATGCAGGTCTACTGTATGAAGACCGGGGTGGGCACCCTTTTTTCTGTAAAGACCCAGAGAATACATACTTCAGGCTCTGCAGCCACAGCAGGCTTGCAGGGGAGTGATGTGGTCGCATCCCTAAGACATTATTCACAAAATGAGACATGCAGGATTCAGCCAAGGGCTGTCATTTGCAACCCTAAAATGAAATAACCAGGCTGGGAGCCTCGACCTGCACCTCCCACGGTGTGCCCTGGGCACAGCAGACCTGATGCCTGGCCTTTCTGGTATGTGTTTGTTTTGAGACGGAGTCTCGTCTGCCACCAGGCTGGAGTGCAGTGGTGTGATCTCGGCTCACTGCAAACTCCAGGTTCAAGCGATTCCCCTGCCTCAGCCTCCTGAGTAGCTGGGGCTACAGGCACGCGCCACCACACCTGGCTAATTTTTTGTATTTTAGTAGAGACGAGGTTTCACCGTGTTGGCCAAGATGGTCTCAAACTCCTGACCTCAGGTGATCTGCCCGCCTCGGCCTCCCAAAGTGCTGGGATTACAGGCATGAGCCACCGCGCCTGGCCAGTGTTTTTGTTTTTTAAACTCTGGATTTAATTGTACTCCAAACATGAAAGGTTTGTTTGCTGATCATAGCTACGCCTTTGAAAATTCCCTTAAATATGTTTTCCTGTACACGTTTATGGCAGTGGTTAGGAGAGTTTATCTCAGCGTAAAACCTGGAATCCACATTTGTGTTTTTCCAGGGGTTTCCCACCCCAAAACCCCGTGCGGAGTGTCACCCCTAACCGGCTGCTGCGTGGTCTTGAAGACTCACACGTGGTTTGGAAACACCAGGGGCTCCCAGAGGCTCCTTTCCTTGTGTCAGCTTTTTCTCAGCTCAGCCTCCATCTGCAGCGTTCTTTGGGCCTCACGCACGGCTTTGCTGGCTCTCCTTTCCCCGCTGCCCCATGGGCCTCAGGCTGACAGCTTCATGGGCGTCTGTCCCACCCCTGCTGACGTGTGTGGTCCTTATAATGAGAGGCGACAGAGGCCGCCCCAACTTCCTGCTGCCCGGGAGTGGGCGAGCATCTTTATCGAAACCTGCTGGGCTGTCCCTGAGTCTGAGGACACCTTCCAGGGACGAGACCCTGAATAGCATAGGGCTTGGCGTCCACTTGAGGCCTGATGGGCTGGGGCTAGGAGCCAGTGGGCTTGGGGAGAGGAGTGTGATTCATACGGGAAACTCAGGCCTAGAATCCAAGCATTTTGGGAGGCTGAGCCGTGCAGATCTCTTGAGCCCAGGAGTTCGAGACTAGGCTGGGCAATATAGTGAGAATCTGTCTGTACAAAAAAAGCCTTACTGGGTACGGTGGCACATGCTTGGCGTACCAGCTACTCAGGAGGCTGAGGTGGGGAGAATCGCTTGAGCCCAAGAGACAAAGGTTGCAGTGAGCGAAGTTTGCACCACTGCACTCCAGCCTGGGTAACAAGAGTGAAACTCTGACTCATAAATAAATAAATAAATAAATAAAGATTCCTTCTGTTCCCTGTCTAATCCTTTTTCCTTCCACGAAAGTAAATACTGCTAACTGGTGCATATCCTTCCAGATTTAGTCTCAGCTTTTCTATAATACAGACTTTAAGCCTTTATTAGTTTTTCTTGAAGCCTTTAAAATGTAAATGAGATTAGGCAATATTATTGGTTTCTTTTTGTTTTTTTTTTNCTTGTGTTTTTTTAAAATAGTTTCCTCTCTGTGCTTCCCCAGGAGCTCTTAGAAGAGACCTACTATGGTACTTTCTTTTTTTTTTTTTGGGACGGAGTTTTACTCATGTTACCCAGGCTGGAGTGCAATGGTGCGATCTCGGCTCACCACAACCTCTGCCTCCTGGGTTCAGGCAATTCTCCTGCCTCAGCCTCCTGAGTAGCTGGGATTACAGGCACCTGTCATCATGCCTGGCTGATTTTTGTAGAGACGGGGTTTCACCATGCTGGCCAGGCTGGTCTTGAACTCCTGACCTCGGGTGATTTGCCCATCTTGGCCTCTCAAAGTGCTGGGATTACAGGTGTGAGCCACCATACCCGGCCAATATTATTGTTTTGAGACTTGCCTTTTTTATTCAGAAGTTTCTGGATATGTTTCTTGTCAGTTTATAGTCATCTGCCTTGTTTTGTCCTGAGACTGCCGAAGTAAAGAATGGTCTAGAACATATCCGCACCTTCCCCTGTTTTGCAACATGTACGCTATCTGCAGATTTTCTCTTCTTTTTTCTTCCTTCCTTCCTATCTTTCTTTCTTTCTGTATTTTACTGAAGATATTTCACTGTTACATATTTTATACACATGTGCAAGACTTTCTATAGAATACAGTCTTTAAAAGTGAAATTGTTTGGCCATAGGGTTTTTTTTTTTTTTAATTTATGTGGGTTTATGTTTTCCTGGTTTTCCGTGGGCTTGAGCCTCTGGACAGATTTCTTTGGAGAATATCTGTGCTAGCATCTTACAAACAGGCTTCTCCTTTTCTATCTGCAGGACAGCTGTGCAAGAGTGCTTCTGTTTCGGGGTGGAAATAAGGAATTGAAAAACTACAACAGCCAGACTCCATTTCAGGTAAACGTGCTCTCAACATCAGGATCCACATGTGGGCCACTGTGGGTGAGCGCTGTGCGTCTCCGCGGTCGCGTTTGTATGTGTGACAGGAGGCTGGCTCGCTTTGTTGCAGATGTTTTCTTATTCGGAGGCAGTCCCGGACACCTCCCTCTCTTAGTGAGAAGCTGCTGCCCTGTCTCAGTGTGCCTGCTCGCACTGGCTCCTTCCTGTTAGAGCACGTGGCACGAAGAACGTGGACATGGGTGTGGCAGTCAGCATCAGAAAGGCAGCAAAGATCTAAGTGCCTCCAGCTGTACAGCTGCTGGGAGATGCTGGTTCTGCTGCCCGTCCATCCAGTGGGGCGAACTTCCTGAGGATAGCACGGGAGGGGGCCTGCCTTCCATTGGCACCCCCATGGAGTCCGCTGTCCAAGAATGGAGGGAGAACAGCCCCAGCCAAGCATGGGCCAGGGTGTTCTGTGGTGGAATGCACAAACCCAGGTCCTAAACTTTTATAAAAAATTGTGTTAAAATACATAAAACACCACATTTAACATTTGAAGCATTTTAAATGATACACTTTAGTGGCATTAAGTATATTCCTGATGCTTTGCAAAACCATCCCGACTGTCTAGCTAAGAACTTATCACCCCCAAAAGGAAATTCTATACCCACCAAACAGCCACTCCCCATTCCCCCTCCCCATGCCCCTAGAAAACCACGCATGACTTTCCATGTCTACGAATGTGCCTATTCTGGACGGGTGATATGAATGCAGTCATACAACAGATGACATTTGGCGTCTGCTTCTGTCACTCAGCGTCCTGTCTTCCAGGCTCACCTGTACTGTAGCCTGTGTCCACGCTCCACTCCTGTTTGTGGCTGGGTAATATGCTGTTTCACAGATATGGAGCTTGTCTACTTTTTGATGCAACAGTTCAGGGTGAAAATAAAATCCTTTAAGCTAAATGCTCATTCCTCTTTAGCTAAACAAGTTGTAGAAATGTTTTTTGATGCTTTACACCGTCAGACCCACTTGAACTGAAAATGGACATTTCCACGATTCTCCTCGTCTGGAAATAATTTGTGTATCTTATTGCCCTGAGAGAACTTTAGTTCAGAATTGGCTTCCACGAATGATTTTACTAATACTCTTCTTAGACATTCCTAATCAATACAGGCTTCTTGTGATAAAACGAAGGAGTTCAGTCCAACAACTGGGCCTAGATGTTTCATGGGCAGTATAGCATTAGTCCTCTCTCATGCTGTTAATAAAGGCATCTCTGACACTGGGTAGTTTACAGAGGAAACAGGTTTAATTGACTCACAGTTCAGCATGACTCCGGAGACCTCAGGAATCTTATAATCATGGCGGAATGGAAAGCAGACACGTCCTTCTTCACATGGTGGCATTGAGGGCAAGTGCCAAGCAAAAGAGAGAAAAGTCTTTTAGAAAACCATCAGATCTCATGAGAACTCACTCGCTATCATGAGAAGGGCAGCTTGGGGGTAACTGCCTCCATGATTCAGTTACCTCCCTCTGGGTCCCTCCTACAACAGAGGATTATGGGAACTACAAGATGAGATTTGGGTAGGGACACATTCAAACTGTATCAGCCATTAGGGAGTTTACTTAACTCTTCAGTCATGGTGGGCCTGGATTTTGGTCTTGAATCTGGCAGTTCGCAAATGTCTAATGTAAAGTGGGTTGTTGAAAGGGGTCCCTGCTTTGCTGATGGATCCGCAGAGATTACAGTTACACTCCAGGAAAATATCCCCTTTCCAGTGGTGAAGATGAGGAGGTTGTGGGCTTCTTTGATTTCATGGTTTGACTGTGTCTTCCCTTTAGGGTTAACTGTGCATTAGTGGGCTTGTTTTAAAAATTATCTTTTGGGTTGGGTGTGGTGGCTCATGCCTGTAATCCCAGCACTTTGGGAGGCCGAGCCAGGTGGATCATGAGGTCAGGAGTTCAAGATCAGCCTGGCCAAGATGGTGAAACCCTGTCTCTACTAAAAATACAAAAATTAGCCAGTGCAGTGGCTGACACCTGCAATCCCAGCTGCTTGGGAGGCTGAGGCAGGAGAATTGCTTGAACCTGGGAGGTGGAGGTTGCAGTGAGCCGAGATCACACCACTGCACTCTAGCTTGGGCCACAGAGCAAGACTCCGTCTCAAAAACAAAA
The DNA here is from genome assembly GCF_001604975.1 of Cebus imitator. Lineage (NCBI taxonomy): Eukaryota > Metazoa > Chordata > Mammalia > Primates > Cebidae > Cebus > Cebus imitator. The sequence continues at coordinate 1,040,575 of NW_016107878.1, read as the reverse complement.
GAGAATTGTTTTTGGCCATTAAATAATATAGCTTGTTGGTCCTTTATTTTAAAAAAGACCAGAAAACTATTTCTGACTCTGCTCGGCGGTGGCTTACAACTGCCGCACGGAGCTCCAGGGAAACGAGTCTTCCGTGGCACCCAGGATGAAAGGTCTATGTGGGTGGCCTGCCCCCTCCCTGTCAGTCACCATTAGTGCCCTGTCACCACTGGCAGTGACCACCTGAGATGGGGATGCCCTTGTTACATGAGTCCTGGTAGGATGCTTAGTATAACCCTCATGGCAGCAAAACTGCACCAGCACAAATCTGTGCCATCTGTCTCTATTTTGCTAAGGACAATCAATCAGTGCCACAAATGATTCCCAAAGAAAGTGATGCACACTGCCACGGAACTGATGAGACTCTGAACACCATAGACGTTGCTCAGGTAACTGGCGGAATGAGATCTCTGCCAATTTACGTGTCCAGCATGGGCCCTGGCAATGCCGGTCAGGAGCCAGTTTCCTCCTCCTCACCTTCCCGCCTTGTGTTTTACTAATACAAAGAGACTGGATTTACTCTGTGGATCTTTGCCCGTAAAATATCCCCAGCTTTTATTTTTCATTCACAGTAGTTCTCCCAATTATGATAAATGAATCATTTAATATTGAGTTTGTGGGAGAAATGATGGCTGGCTGCACCTTTTAAAAGGTATCAAATATGTTCATCTGGAAAGCGCTGATGATATAAGAAGTCATCAAAAAGGCAGGTTTTTCTTTTTTGTTTCTGGCTTTTCAGACACTTTGAACTAGAGTACTTTTTTTTTTTTTAATTGTACTTNGCAGATCTTGCAGGATTGTTGCATAGGTACACACGTGCCATGGTGGTTTGCTGCCTCCCTCCCCCCGTCACCTACATCAGGCATTTCTCCTGGTGTTATCCCTCCCCAACCTCCCCATCCCCTGCTGTCCCTCCTTTAGCCCACCATCCCCCAACATACCCCAGTGTGTGATGTTCCCCTCCCTGTGCCCATGTGTTCTCATTGTTCAACACTTGCCTATGAGTGAGAACATGCATTGTCTGGTTTTCTGTTTTTGTGTTAGTTTGCTCAGAATGATGGTTTCCAGATTCATCCATATCCCTACAAAGGACATGAACTCATCATTTTTTATGGCTGCATAGTATTCTATGGTGTATATGTGCCACATTTTCTTTGTCCAGTCTATCATTGATGGGCATTTGGGTTGGTTCCAGGTCTTTGCTACTATAAACAGTGCTACAGTGAACATACATGTGCACATGTCTTTATAATAGAGTGATTTATAATCCTTTGGATATACACCCAGTAATAGTAATGATGATGGTAATGTTAATGGTGATGGTGTTGGTCATGATGATGATAATGTTGATGGTGATGATGGTGATCATGATGATGATGGTGATGGTGGTGGTCATGATGCTGGTCATGATGGTGGTAATGTTGATAGTGATGGTGGTGGTCATGATGGTAATGTTGATGGTGATGGTGGTTATGATAATGGTAATTTTGATGGTGATGGTGGTCATGGTGGTGGTAATGTTGATGGTGATGATGGTGGTCATGATGATGGTAATATTGATAGTGATGGTGGTGTTCATGATGATGGTAAATTGATGGCGATGGTGTTAGTCATGATGGTAATGTTGAAATGTTGATGGTGATGGTGGTGGCCATGATGATGGTAATGTTGATGGTGATGGTGGTGGCCATGATGATGGTAATGTTGATGGTGATGGTGGTGGCCATGATGATGGTAATGTTGATGGTGATGGTGGTCATGATGGTATTAATGTGGATGTTGATGGTGTTGGTCATGATGATGGTAATGTTGATGTGATGATGATGGTCATGATGGTAATGTTGAAATGTTGATGGTGATGGTGGTGGCCATGATTATGGTCATGTTGATGTTGATGGTGTTGGTCATGATGATGGTAATGTTGATGTGATGATGACGGTCATGATGGTAATGTTGATGGTGATGGTGGTGGCCATGATGATGGTAATGTTGATGGTGATGGTGTTCATGATGGTATTAATGTGGATGTTGATGGTATTGGTCATGATGATGGTAATGTTGATGGTGATGGTGGTGGTCATGATGATGGTAATGTTGATGGTGATGGTGGTGGTCATGATGATGGTAATGTTGATGTGATGATGATGGTAATGTTGATGGTGATGGTGGTTATGATGATGGTAATGTTTTTAGTGATGGTGATAATAGTGATGATTTTGGTGATGGCCATGATTATGGTGATTAAGATGCTGAAAATGATAGTGATGATGAGAGTGATGAATTTTCCATTTGCACAGAGTTTTAAAGTTCACAAATGCTTTTCTATATCTTCTCGTTTAATGTTCAACCCAATGAGGTAGACTTTTTAAATCTCCAATTTATAGGATAAATGGAAATCTAGAGAGACAGATGGTGAGAATTCCAAAATTAGTGATAAGTCAGCAGTACCCAGGCCTTCTGACTTCCAGTCCAGGGCTCTGAGATCTACTGTGAGGAAGAACCCTCTTTCTGAACCCTCTTGCAACCAGCTGTGAAATGAAGATCATCAGGGACCCTTTGCTTTTTGGATTGCTCAGTCCAAAATAGTAAGCTTCCTGATTCTGAAGACAAAAACAGAATGGATAGAAGTCTAAAAAGTAGAAGGCCCAAACCAAGGAGCAGGTACAGCAAGGGAGAGAGGCAGAAATGGGCTCTGTGTGGGGGGTAGTTTGATATGTCAGCTTGGCTAGGCTCTAGCACCCAGCTAACTACTCGGATGCTGATGTAAGGGTTGCCGTGAAGGTGTTCTGTGGGTGTGATTAACATCAACAATCACTTGACTTTAAGTAAAGGTGTATCCTCCACAATGTGGGTAGGCCTCATCCAATTGGTTGGAGGCCTTAAGAGCAAAGCCTGAAGTTTCTCAGAGTAGAAGGAATTCTGCCCTAATACTGCAGTGTCAACTCCTGCCTGAGTTTCTAGCCTGCTGAGGCCTGTGGATTATGGGCTTGTCAGCCTCCACAATCATTTAAACCAATTCCTTAAACTAAATCTCTTTACAGACATACGTACGTATACATACACACACATGTAAAGTATACACATACACAATGTATATATGTATACATGTTACAAATACATGTGTAAATATATATATCTATTTGCATGTGTGTGTATTCACACACATACATGCACACACACACACACACACACACACACACATATCCCCTGGGTCTGTGTCTCTGGAGAACCCTGGCTGATGCATGGGAGGACTGATTGGAGGACTTGTTCTTACCCCCCCGCAGCTGCATTCTGAAAGGGGCTCATACTGTTTTTTGGATGCAGGGACTTGGGCACCTGGCATTGTAATTTTGGAAAGAGCAACCTTCTCCCCACATGCTGCCATTCTGTTGGTCTCCAGGCCGTATCTAGCACTTGCCAACCAGACGTCCAGAAGCAAAGAAAGGGTGGAGAAAATCAGGAAAAAAAGGCAGTGGCAATGACAGATGTTCAGAACAGCTCAATTTTAAAATGGCCCAGTTTTAATGTGGGCAGAGAAGGACGAGGATGAAATGGGAAGGAAAAGACAAAGAAGGCCTTGACGTGGATGTCTTTCTGATGAGCGACGGGTGCCTGATGGCTTTGGTACCTTTTGGTGCCCCGTAGCACCCTGTCCAGTCCTGTGCTGAGCCCTTGCTATGTGGTCCCACGAAGCAGGGTCTCCTGTGGTCTCCTGTAGGTGAACAGCCCAGGTCACAAAGCTCCTAAAGGGACGGTGAATGGGGCACAGGCTGCTGGATGCCAGACCCTTTATTCTTCCTTAACCCTTAACACTGCACACAGGAGGAGGAAGACAAAAGCCAAATCCAGGAACGAGGAGCTGGATTTCCACTTCTCTGGCATTTAGGTGATGGATCCCAGCATCGCCACAGGTCAGGCCGGTGATGGCAGAGGCCCAGGAATGCCTCTGGCAATGGTTCGGTGTCGTCTTGCACTCTGCACTCAAGGACTCCGGGCAAAGCGTTTTTGGACATGGCCTGTCCCCAGTGCATTCTCTTGGGGAGGACCTAGCCCATGAAAGGAAGTGCAGATCTCCCGAAACATCAGAGCCTGGCTTTTGCCCTCCAGTCCCTTCATCTGATTTCCTCTGGCACGGAGCTCCAAATTGAGTTTCCACGGTTAGCTGTTTAGCCAGAGTGGGATGAGTACATTTTCTGTGCCACATGTGGCAGTGGCTGCCAGAGCGCTTTGCCTGTGGCTGTGCACTCTGCAGTTCCTCTGACGGTGCTGTTGGAGGCAACTGCGTGGGGGGAGGGACGGCCACTGATGAAGGCCACCTGACCCCGTGGGTAACACGGTTCTTAGCGTTAAACACTTCTCAGGAACCAAGGTAACCTACTCAACAAACCCTTCTCTTTTCCGTTCCCTCCAGCTGGCTTTCTGAATTTCTCTCCTTGTTAAATGAGCCCCAAACAAGACTGTTTGGTTATGCCTTCCTTATTTTGTGGAAATCCACGTGGATGTGGGAATAAGGTCATGGCATTTCCTCACAGGACCTTCCTCTTCCCTGATGAACGCCATGGGCAAGGTCCCAGGACACCCCTGCTGTGATTGCAAGTTCTATGAGCTGATGTTGGTAAATTGTAAAGTTCATGTAAGACTGTCTATTAGACGTGTGTGCGCGTGTACACACACACACACACACACACACACACACACAGTGCTTCTGGAGGTGCGCCTGCCTGTCCACAGGTGGGAGCTGGCCGAGCCTTATCACCACCAGCAGCATCGTGGCCTGTGGACCCCTCACTGGCTGGGGTCAGTTGGGGGTCCTCCCTCTCTGTCACCACCGTGTAGACCCCGCTGCACCCCACCCATGAGCAGTTGGACTATGATGGGCCCTTGACCCAAAGCCCACTCTCCACTGGCCTGTCAGCTCTCCTGGCCCCAAACGGCCTAACTCTGTTCCCAAACCAAGTGCCTATTCTGTGTCTTGGCGGGAGTGCCGACAGGGAGGGGAGAAGCAGGAGCAGCAGCCTCGGGGTGTGCAGGCTCCCGAGACGGAGGAAGGGGGCCAGCGTGGGAAGCTGTGCCCTGGACGGAGGTTGGGAGCAGGGCTGCCATGCAGCCGTTCAGGAATGTGGCCACTTACAGCTCCCCTGAGCCTGGCCAGCCTCAGCCCTAGGATGGATGCAGCCTTGAGCAAGAAGATAAAATCCCACTCCCAGGGAGGGTGGGCGATAAACATGGCCACAAGCAAGAAGGAAGGTGGCAGAACTTCCAGCCGCAAGGAAGCAAAGCAGGGCAAAGGGAGAAAAGGCCAAGGGCAAGGGAGGGCGGGAGGTGGGGGCTCGTCCACGGGCCTGAGTGGAGATGGGGCCGCTGCAGGGGAGCTGTGCACAAGCATCCCAGGGACAGGGGCCTGGAAGGAAAACCTGTTTCCTCACCTCTGCTGGGCGTCTCAAGCTCACCCCGACACCAGGTGTGCGGAGGTTTCCTCACCGACAGCCAACTCTGGCACCACCTGGGTGTCCTGCGACGCAGCTCAGCTCTGCCACAGTCTACCCGGGACTAGCGTCAGACCCCACAGGTCAAGGGCTCAGGTTCACCAGACTGCCCCCCCCCACCGCTGATCACAGGCGCCTATCAGAAGCCCAGCTTCTCACCCGTGCTTCTGACCAGCTATACATTATAAATTGAGAGTTCGTGCGACCCCTTCCTTGGATTCAAAAATGTGCTAGAATGTCTCTTAGAACTCAGGAGAAGGTGACCTACCACTGCCAGGTTATTAAGAAAGACACAAGCCGGGAACAGCCAAATGGAAGAGAAGCTCCAGGGAAGGAGATGGGGGGAGGGGCGGCGAGGGCCTCTACGTCCTCTGGGAGCACCGCCCTCCCAGCCTCCACCCTGTGTTCACCACCCCGGGGGCTCTTTGAACCCTCTCTGTTGGGTTTGTATAGAGGTTTCTTTTCATGGACGTGATTGATTCCTTCCTGGGCTGTTGGTGATTAGCTCAACTTCTAGCCCCTTTCCACTCCTCGGAGGTGGTCAGGGGCTGAAAGTCTATCCCTCCGGTCATGTGGTCATCAGCCCTGTCCTTGGACTTTCCAAAAGTCAGTTCATTGTCATCACCTCAGTAACGAAAGACACTCCCCCCACCTTTACTGTGTGGATCACTTGGGAAATGCCAAGGATTCCTGGAGCTCTGTGCCAGAAACAATTTCAGCTCACTGCAACCTCCCCATCCTGGGTTCAAGCAATTCTCCTGCCTTGGCCTCCTGAGTACTTAGGATTACAGGTGCCTGCCAACATGCCCGGCTATTTTTTTTTTTAATTTACTTTTATTTTTTGTAGAGACAGGGTTTCACCATACTGGCCAGGCTGTTCTCAAACTCTTGACCTGGTGAGCTGCCTGCCTCGGCCTCCCAAAGTGCTGGGATTACACGTGTGATCCACTGTGCCCAGCCCAAATTTTATACACACACACACACACACACACACACACACACACAGGATTGTAAGTTACAGTAACATGGGGCACAGTAAAGGCTGTTAGTCTGGAAAGAACATGGTGTGTCTTCGGGAAAGGAGGTGGTCCCCATGGGGGGCTCGTGGCCAGGATTCTGTCAGACACCAGCTGGCAGGGCAGGGGAGGAGCATAGCATGGGTGTGCTAGGCTAAACAAGGGTCCCCAAAAATGTCAGGTCTTGATCCCTATAACTCATGAATGGGACCTTATGTGGCAGAGGCTTTGATAAAGTGAAGGGTCTAGACATGGAGGCATTATCCTGGATCATAGGGGGGTCTTAATCTGTTTGTGTGTGCCGAGATCACATGGGGAGAGGGAGCAGGGCGGGGAGGGGCTGGGCCCTTCCTAACAACCAGCTCACAGTGGGAACTCACAGAGCCAGAACCGGCTCACTGAGAGGGTTCGTATTGTATATCAACTTGATTGGATGGAGGGTGCCCAGAGGGCTGGTGGGGTGTCGTTTCTGGGTGTGTCTGTGAGGGTGTTGGCATGGGAGATGAACAATTGAGTCAATGGGCCGGGAGAGGACGATCCACCCTCAGTGTGGGCGGGCACCATCCAGTTGGCTGCTAGCACGGCGGGAACAAAGCGGGTGGAAGCAGGAGGGGTGGCCTTGCCTGCTGGGTCTCCCAGGTCTCCCGGGTCTCCCGGCTTCCTTCTTCCTCCCCTGCTGGATCCTTCCATCCACGGCTGACCTTGGACATCAGACTGCAAGTCATTTGGCCTCTGGACTCTGGGACCTACACCAGTGTCTTGCCGAGGACTCCCGGTCCTTCGGCCGCAGACTGAAGGCTGCACTGACGGCTTCCCTGGTTTTGAGGCTTTCGGACTTGAACTGGACCACGACCTGCTCCCCTGTTCCTCAGCTTTAGATGGCCTGTTGTGGGACTTCACCTTGTGATCGTGTGAGCCAGTTCTCGCTAACAAAACTCCCTTTCCTGTGTAAATAGATCCCGTTAGATTTGTTCCTCTGGAGAGCCCTGATTTAGTGCACTCACCTTGGAGGAAGGGCATTGATGTGTTCGTGAGGGATCCACCCCCACGACCCAGACACCTCCCGCTCACCCCCACTCCTGACACCACCACACTGGGGATTACATTTCAATGTGAGGTTTGGAAGGCACCAGTGTCCAAGCTGGGTGAGCCATCATCATCTCCAAGGTCCTCGTAGGAGGACACACACAGGGAACGGGGCTGCATGAAGGTGGAGACGGTGGGGGTGGGACAGGGGTTGGGGGCAGAGATCAGATGGTGTGGCCCGAAGTCAGGAGGCTGGGAAGGACCCTCCCCGGAGCCTTCCTGGGGAGCGTGGATCTGATGACACCTCAGGATCAAATGATGCTGTTTCGGACTCCGGCTTCTAGGACCTCAGGGAAGGTTGTTGCTCGAAGCCACCTCGTCTGTGACCATTTGTTCCTGCAGCCACAGAAAGTAGCTCCTGGAGACCACTGGTGGGTGTCAGTGGCGAGCTCCCGCACTCCTGCTGCTCAGGCCCCCCGGCCCACACGAAGCCAGGGTTGCGCTGCCATCCGCGTCCCCCCGAGTGCCACCCTGAAGCAACCTCACCTTTCCATGAAAATCATCAGCAGCTTGGGCACATCTCTGCTGTTTGCCACCAACAAAAGCCACAGAGAAAAGCCACGGCGTAGGTGCCAACATGAGAATGGTTTCTGCACTGAGACGGGTGGTAGCTCCGTGGCCACCCAGAGACAGCATTTTGCACTTGCTCGATGATTTGATAAAATCCCATTTATTTGAACAAGACAGCCAAGTAGCTAGACAGCTTGCGTCTCTCCAGTTTAAAAGCGGAGGGGGCACATGCAGCCGAGAGCTGGCAAAGACCGCGGTTTCCACTGAGCATCCTTGGACGGGCTTTGTGTTGTGTCCAACACCATTTCTATGAACAAGATGGAACGCGTTTCCAGAATTCTCCTCCTGGTTCTCAGTCACCCAAAAAGATGGGTTATTTCGGGTCTGCATTTACTGAGGCACAAAGCCTCGGCCCAGAGGAAACCAGCATGCTCTCAGCCACAGATCTGGCCAGAGGGAGCAGCAGGGGCCTGGCGTTCCCATCCGCAGAGCATAGGTTCAAATCCAGCCTAGGTTTCTTCTCAGCTGGGGCCCTTGGTCAGGCCACTTAGGATTTACTCAGAAGTTTCCAAATGCTCCTGTACTGAGTCAAAGCATTTGCCCCATAAATTCATGTCTATCTAGGACCTGTGAAGGCGACATTGTTTGGAACTAGGGCCTTTGCAGTTGTCACTGAGTTAAGATGAGGTCATGCTGGATTGGAGAGGCCCTAATCTTGAAAGAAAAGAAAGTAGAAACAGATGCACACAGGTTAGAACGCTCTGTGAAGATGGAGGCTGAGATTGGAGGGGTGTGGCCACAAGCCAAGGAATGCTCTTGAAGCTGGAAGAGCCTTCGGGGCGGGCAGCCCTGCCAACACCTGGAATGCAGACTTCTGGCCTCCAGAACTGTGAGGGGATAAACTTCCGTTGTTTCAGCCACTGCTTTATGGTGGCGCGGTGCAGCAGCCAGGGGAAATGAATGCAGCTCTTCTCTGCTTTGGAAATGGGGCTAATTACTGTAGTGAACGGAGTGTCCAGAGGTCTGAGTGGCATCACGTAGGTGCTGTGGTCTTAATCTGCCCTCAGATTCATGTGTTGGCCGGCGAGGTGGCTCGTGCCTATAATTCCAGCACTTTGGGAGGCCTAGGCAGGCAGGTCACTTGAGGCCAGGGGTTCAAGACCAGCCTGGCCAACATGGCAAAACCTTGTCTCTGCTAAACAAACACACACACACACACACACACACACACACACACACACTCACTAGCTGGGCAAGGTGGCATGCACTTGTAATCCCAGCTACTTGGGAGGCTGAGGCTTGAGAATCACTTGAACCTGGGAGGCAGAGGTTGCAGTGAGCAGAGATCACACCACTGCACTCCAGCCCGGCGACAGAGCGAGACCCTGTCTGAGAAGAAAAAAAAAAAAAAGCTGTGTTGAAATTGAATCTCTGGTGTGGCAGCACAAAGAGGTGGGGCCTTTTGGAGGTGATTACATCATGAGGGTGGAGCCCTCTTGATGGGATTTGTGCCCTTGTAGTACAAAAGGCTGAAGGCAGGAAGGGCACAGTGGCTCACACCTATAATCTCAGCACTTTGGGAGGCCGAGGCAGGTGGATCACCTGAGGTCAGGAGTTCAAGACCAGCCTGGCCAACATAGTGAAACACTTATCTACTAAAGATACAAAAATTAGCTGGGCATGGTGGTGCACACCTGTAATCCCAGCTACTTGGGGGGCTGAGGCAGGAGAATCACTTCAACCCACGTGGCAGAGGTTGCACTGAGCTGATATTGGTGCCATTGCCTTCCAGTCTGGGCAAAAGGAGTGAAACTCCATCTCCAAAAAGACTGAAAGCAACTGCCTTGACTTTCTGCCCATGAGGACACAGCAAGAGCCCCCATCTGTGCAGCAGGGAGCAGCCCTCCCCAGGGACTGCACCTGCCAGCGTCTTGACCTTGGACTCTAGCCACCAGAGCTGTGAGCCATAGATTTCTGCCATTTATAATCCGCCCAGCCTCGGGTGTTTTGGCATAGAGGTCCGAACTCACTAAGGCACGCAGGTGGAGGGGTCACGCAGTGCCTCACGTCTGTGGTGCTGTCATCAGCGTTCACCACACCATAGAAACAGGCCAAACTCGGAAGCCCAGAGATGCTGGCCCAGGCCGTGGGGGCCCAAGGAGGCCTGCAGCATGGGCCAGGGCAGTGACAGCGAGGGTACAGGATGGGGACTTCCATCCATGGCAGGAGGAGGTGGCCGTGTCCAGCCGGCTCTCCGTGTTCCCTGCCAACGCTCCAACCATGAGGCTCGGTGCCCTGGTCTGGAGCCCGGGTCACCCTGTGAGCTCCCGGTGGCTATGCAGCTGGCAGAGCCAGAAAACCTGGCTGGTGCCAACTCTGGGATTCTGGTCCATCTCACGTTTCCTTCTCTCGGTGTGCAGGGAGGGTGAGCAGTGGAGCCCAAGAGCGAGGATGTCTCCCCACACGGCGGGTGGAGTCTCTGAGCTTGTGCAGCCCAGGGTGGGGGGGAGTTTGCCAAGATGATGCCCCCCGGAAGAGCTGCTTGCCCGGCAGAGTGCCAGGCCTGGGGACATTGCTGTGTGCACGGGTTTATCCCCCACTTTCACCCCCCGCTGCCTCTGCTCTGTGGGTGGAGCCGGGAGGGGCGGTGCTGAAGCACTTGCTGACTGAAGGAGGGAGAATCAGCCTCGATTTTAGCCTTTTCTATCCCACATGTGAGTGACCAAGCAAATCAGTATTTTTATTTCTTTTCCCTTCTTCTTCTGGCGTGTTTATCTGGTGTATTTAGAAGCAGCTGGTTGACAGGGAGCCGGGCACTGGCTGGTACCTGCTATGCATCTTGTGATCCGTCAACCTCCTGCAGGGCAGGTAGTGAGTCCGGGGCGGGCCCAGCTCTCATCTGGTAGATAGGATGAGCCGCAGTAGAAAGGTCACTGCCAGACGTCTGGTGGGTGGATGTGACCCAAGAGAGCTCGACTGTAACCTGCCTAGATGTTAATTTTTTTTTTTTTTTTTTTTGAGAGACAGAGTTTTGTTCTTGTTGCCCCAGGCTGGAGTGCAGTGGCAAGATCTCGGCTCACTGCAACCTCCGCCCCCCAGGTTCAGGAGACTCTCCTGATTCAGCCTCCCCAGTAGTAGCTGGGATTGCAGGTATGTGCCACCTCGCTCAGCTAATTTTGTATTGTGGGGTTTCTCCATGTTGGCCAGGCTGGTCTCGAACTCCCGACCTCAAGTAATCTGCCTGCCTCAGCTTCCCAAAGTGCTGGGATTACAGGCGTGAGCCACCGCACCCAGCCCCAGGTGTTATAATTTTAAATTATTTTTAACTTAAAGAATTTAAATGAGTTACTGATGTTTAAACCTCCAGGAATTTCATTTAAAAATTCAGCTTTCCAGCTTCTCTTGAACAATTAGGAAACATGGCCCCACCCAGGCAGCCTCTGCATGTGTGGACATCTGGCGGGGTCAGGAGTGCAGTCCCTCTGGGAAGGCCGTGCTCTCCAGCCTGCCACAGTCCCCACCACTCCCTGTAGCCCGCCCCAGCCCACCTCCTCCACGTTGCAGCGCTGTGGCCCTGCTGAGGGCATGCAGTTGGCAGAGTCAGTCATTTAGAAGTAGCTTCTTTTAAAAGTTCTTCTGAGTCTTATTTGGGATTCAGACTCTGTGTTCCCATAGAAACAGGGAAGTGGAAGTTGTATTTCTAGATGAGGGCGTAGAAACCTGGGTAACCCACAAAGTGGCTGATGTTCTGTGCATATCTATGATGAAAAGTCATCTGGGATCAAACTCGTTATGTCCACCAGGACGTACACAGTTTCACATGAGAGCCACGCTGTCTTCTAGGTGCAGGGACACCTCAGTGAGCCACAGCACACTCTGCCCTCTGGGAGTGCACGTTAGATCATGAACAAATACGCAGAAGAACGTGCAACATGCGGGGGTTGGTAAGGGACAGGAAGAAAAACAAAGCACTGTGGGGGTGGAGTGACACGGGGCTGGCCACGCGCAAGCCACGCTCCTTCACACTGGGAGCCGAGGGCCACCTCTGCGACGTATGGGGCAGAGACCAGGCAAAGAGGAAGGAAGGAGTGGGCCCTTGGGATGTCTGAGGGAAAGGCATCACAGAGAGTGGGGTCAGCACCTGCCTAGGGCGTGTGGGGAGCCGGCCTGCTGCAGAGGTGGAGGTGGGATGGGGCCCACACCAGCGGTGGGAAATGAGACCACAGAGGGTCACGTTGCTGGGCGAGGACTATGGATTTTACTCTCAGGGGGATGTGCAGTGCCAGTAGTGCAGAAGAGAACTCTAAAATGGAACTCAGTCCGTGCATCCATCACCCACCCACATGCCAACCTGGATGGGGAGCAATGGTGAAGTCTCATGAAGATGCTGAGTGAGGCATCTGGATTCAGCAGAATATTCTAGAGCTCCCTGTCCAGTCCAGTAACCACAGAAGGCATGTGACTATTTACACGTAACTATAATTTTTAAAAATGTAGAGTTCAGGCTGGGCACAGTGGCCCATGCCTGTAATCCCAGCATTTTGAGAGGCTGACATAGGCGGATCACCTGACGTCAAGAGGTCAAGACCAGCCTAGCCAACATGGTGAAATCCCGTCTCTACTAACAATACAAAAATTAGCCAGGCATGGTGGTGGTGGGTGCCTGTAATTCCAGCTACTTGGGAGGCTGAGACAGGAGAATTGCTTGAACTCTGGAAGCGGAGGCTGCAGTGAGCCAAGATTGTACCAGTGCACTTCAGCCTGGGTGACAGAGTGAGACTTCATCTCAAAA
>NW_016107878.1:942210-1027552 GCF_001604975.1 Cebus imitator | reverse complement strand
CCACACTTTCCGTGTTCCAGACACTCAGCAGCCAGACCCTGCTGCCCGGTGTTCTGGAAGTTGATGGGTCCTTACTCCAGAATGCTGGTCTTGTCCCTTACAGCTGGGTGCTGCAGGGCTGGTCTCTAACCTTTGAACAGCAGGAGTGTGTGTGTGGGGAGGGGCGGTGGGGATGGAGAGATGGTGTGTGTATGTTGGAGCAGTCTGTAAATCTCGTACACGATTTGTTCCAGAGTGGGGTCAGCACAGGGAGGTTTTCCAAGTCAGCTGGTGAATTGAGCAAGCCTGGGGAAGGTTGGCTGGTGGAGAGGGAGGCTGTGCAGGAGATGACTTGAGGTCACCTTCATTCCCCCCAAGAGCTGAAGATGGAAGAAGCAGGAGAGCAGCTGTGTGGGCTCCTCGTGGGGGGAGGAAGGGTGAGTCTCCGAGCTCGCCCCGTAACTTCACACTCAGGGGTGCTGCAGCCCCAGGCACCTGCAGCTGGGTGACCAGCGTCTCAGGAGTCTAAAGTGATTATGTCGTCTCTCTAAGCAAAGCCACCTGAGGCCAGCCCCGTCCACGTGCCCTGATGCACGCAGGCATGTCTGTGGCCGGCAGGTACCTGCTGGTGGAGGCTCTCCACAAACTTAGTGCTGCTAAAGGCCTGGCAGGCACACAGCCCTGGGTTCCCCTGTGTGAAAATGAAGACGTGGCTGTGGTGACGTGGCAGCCTGGAGGAAGCATCCCTGACAGCGGCAGGAAAGGCTGGAAGCCATTGGAGCCCAGGGTATTGGAGGCCTGGCTGTAAACAGGGCCTTGGAGGAACCCCGACCAGGCTGGAGGGGGGCTCTCTGATCTCAGCAGCCTGCTCCCTTCACCTCCTCCCTCTGCTCCAGCCACTCAGGCCTCCGCTTTTGCTGTTAATTGAGCACAGGAAGCTCCCCCTGGCCCCAGGGCCTTTGCACTGCTGCGGACTCTGACTAGAACACTTCCAAGGATCTTCTGGTTCATCTCCCCAGCGAAGCGCCCTGAGGGCCGTCCTCCTGCTGACGAGAGCCACCCGCACACAATGTCCTTTCCCGCTTCAAGTACCTCGAGTAGAAGACGGAGCCGGGCGGCTGAGGCTCACCTGCCATTACGGGAAAGCTGACACCGGCAGAACTAAATACTCCGGGCGGAAACCAAGACAGTTTGGGGAACAGAGAGAATTTCCGAAGGAGATACTGCGCCTAATGTCCGTTAGGCTCGTCACGCGTGTAAAGAAACCACCAGGCAGGCTTTGTGCGAGCAACATGGCTGTTTATTAACCCCGGTGCTGGTGGGCTGAGTCTGAAAAGAGAGTTGGCGGAGGGCAGTGGGATAGGAGTTAGTGTTACAGGTGGGGCATGTGGTCAGTTAAAGGTGGTTATTTTAGGGAGGGGAGGGTGTCACGGGGTGCATGGTCACAAGGGTAGGGGTCATCTATTACAAGCAGGCATGAGCATAAGGGTAGGGGTTATCAGTTGCAAGCAGAGGGGAGGGTGAGGTAAATTACACAGACACAAGAGTGGAGGTCTGGAGAAGCCAATGTGCAGGGGGAGAAATTCCGCAAGGCTGAGCAGTAATAATTGCAGGTTGTTGGTTGCAGGGGGAGAGCAATTCGTTGAGGCAGGAACAAGTTGCTTCACTTCTTTCTGTGGCCACCTGCTTACTTGTGGTCACTTCAGAACTTTCCGGCTCCTGGGGACCATCCAGAGATGTGAGTGGGGGTCACCGAGGCTGTAATGGCCAGGCTTGGACTTGGAGGCCTGACAGTATCCTTAGTGCAATAAGGGAAGTTAACAGCATCTGTGAAGCAAGGAGCATTGGAAAGACTCCGGAAGATCAGTGATGATCACCAAAAACGGGATAGCAGCCGTGCTGAAGATGAAGGCAAGGAGGCGGAAGAGAGCCCTGGAACGCAGGCGGACTGCAGGACCAGGACTCATCACGCAGGCTCCGCATCCAAATGGTGAGGGAGAAATGAATGAACAAGTCATCCAAGACAAAGCCGCTGAGCAGATGGATGTGAGGTTCCCTGTTGAAAGAAGACACCCCCAGTCAGGATGGGGGCCCTGAGAGCTCAGAACTCAGGGAATGCAAACAGAAACGCAATCCTAACAGTTTCAAGAGAGAAAAGTGAAGTTGTGAGTAGTGTCTGGGGTCTGACGTCTCAGCAGCCGTGTGGGAAGCGCAGTGGGAGAAGTTCTCACAAATCAGGGAGAGGGTCCCAGAGGCGTCTCAGATGCACATGCTCCCGGATCGCCCTCTCCTATGCTGCCTTCTCAGGAAGCTGCTGGAGAGGAGCTTCACCCAGAGAGGGAGTGAGCCAGGGGACAGGAAGACCTGGAGGGGGGTCCTGGCAGTGGGCAGAGGCCAGGCCGGGCCTGAGATGAGTGTGGAGCATTGGCCTAGGTGGGCACAGGAGGGCGTGGCCTGGAAACCCAGGCAACAGAGATTGCCATTGCTGAATGTGTTTGCACCTCACAGGAAGAGACCTGTGCTCTGCAATTTATGCCTGTCAGAACTTGGTGATAAACGCATTGCACGTAAACAGGCCGATTTGAAAATGTGGTGGTTATGTACTCAAGGGAAATAGACTTGAGTTGACTACCTCCCTTGCTGTGGACGAGGTGTAGCTAGCCACAATGGCATAAACACAGGAACCACGATTTAGCCAACGCGGGGCCACTGCTGTCTTGAGCTATGTGATAAATGAGTGAAACTCTCATCCTCCCTGGCAGGAAGTCAGTAAGTAATGTTTAAACAGAAGGAGATCAAGATGGATGATCAAATGTGTGCTATTTACAAATAGGCAGCAAACACCTGAAAAAGCATTGCGGGGGGTGGGGTGTGGTTGGCCCTGTGGTGAGGAAGGGGTTGGGTGGGAGGGGAGCAGCTTGTACCCGGCGCAGAACACCTGGACATTTTAAAAGCAGTCGTCCATCCAGACAGAACATTGTTGCTTTAAAAGTTAGGTTTCAGCCAGGCACTATGGCTCATGCCTATAATCCCAACACTTTGGGAAGCCGAGGTGGGCAGATCACAAAGTCAGGAGTTAGAAACCAGCCTGGCCAACATGGCGAAACCCTGTCTCTACTAAAAAATCCAAAAATTTAGCCAGGCGTGGTGGCACATGCCTGTAATCCCAGCTACTCGGGAGGCTGAGGCAGCAGAATCACATGAACCCAGGAGGCGGAGGTTGCAGTGAGCTGAGATCGCGCCATTGCACTCCAGCCTGGGTGACAGAGCAAGACTCCGTCTCGGGGAAAGAAAAAAGTTAGATTTCATTTGTTTAAAGAAAATCTTTAATGTTACCTCCTCTTCTCCTGATCTGGGACTGGGTGTTGCAGAGAAGACTGCGTTTCGGGGTCAGTGCTCCACAGCAGCCACAGCCTGCTGTCCTTCCAGACTGGACTCCTGTCCTGCCTCCTCAACCCCTGTCCCTGCCCCCCAGGGGTATTGCCACCTGCTCATCCCACGAGGGTCTGCTGTGCCCTCAATCTGGACCCACTGCCATCTCTCCTTGCGTGAGAACAGCTCCCGTTCCCTCCTGGGTTTGGCCTGCTTTGCGGCCTGGCCGGAGCCCCAGTTTCAAGGTGCTTCAAGCCTGGGCATCCAATGGAGTTTTCACCTAAGGACACCGGAGTGGGTTGTAGTCCTTGCCAGTTTCATGTGCGTCGGCTGCGTAGGTGCCCTCCCCAGCACGGCCACGCTGTCCTTGTTGAGTTTATCTAAGAAGCGCCTCAGCCACGCTCTCTGCTGCTGGGCTGCCTCCAGCAGGGGACACAATCTCCCCCAGACACAGACCCCTTTAAAGACATTGGTGACTGAGGGCCACCTTGTCAATGATGTGATGTCCCTCTAGCCAGGTGGGACTGCCTCCTTCACCACCACCAGGGAAGGCGAACTCCTTCCCTGTCTCAGAGCCGAAGCGCTGCTTCTGCAGGAAGCTTTCCTTTTGATTCCCACTGTACTTCACGGGTACCTTTTATGTATTGTATTACACTGAATGGTTCATGCGTAAGTCTCCCAGGCTAAGCTTTAAAGTACTTTGAGAGGGACGCACTTTCCCACCTATGTATATTCTCCTGGCATCCAGCACCAGACCCAGAAACCTCGGTGACAAATGTAGCAGGCAAGGGACCTGTCTGGTCTTACAGCTCCATGTAATTTCTCGAGCTGACCGCTAACTGGCAGTGTCAACCTGGGACAGCTTGGTGCAGAGTTATGGGCGAAAGGCTTGTGAAATGCAAAAGGTGAGGGCAGGGTGCAACTGATACTTGGTGAGATCTTTATAATCCGTCGTTTCTATCCTGAAGAAGTGTCTGTCCCTGAATGTAAATCCTCAAGTTCATCAGCTAGAAGTCGGGTGGAAACGATGCTGTGCCAGTCTGCTAAGGCCGTGCTGTGGTTTGGATATGGTTTGCTTGTCCCAACCAAATCTCATGTTGAAATTTGGTTCCTCAATATGGGGGTGTTGGGAGGTCGAGTGGGAGGTGTTTGGGTTCTGGGGCAGATCCCTCCTGAATGCCTTGGTGTCGTTCTCCCAGTAGTGCGTGAGATTTCACTCTCTAGATGGGATTCATCCTCACAGGATGAATTCTTGTTCCCATAAGAATGGCTTGTTATAAAGCTAGGACACCCCTCGGGCTTGGTTCCTCTTTGCATGTGTCTACTTCCCTTTTGACCTTCTCACCATGTTGCATTGCGGCACAGAAACCCCACCAGAAGCCACAGTGATGCCCTTGAACTTCCCACACCACAGAACCATGAGCTAAATAAACCTCTTTTCTTTTGGAATTACCCAGTTTCCAGTTTTTTTTTGTTTGTTTGTTTTTTTGTTTGTTTTTTGAGAGGGAGTCTCACTCTGTTGCCCAGGCTGAAGTGCGGTGGCACAATCTCGGCTCACAGCAACCTCTGCCTCCCAGGTTTAAGTGATTCTCCTGCCTCATCTCCCCAAGTAGCTGGGACTACAGGCATACAACACCATGCCTGGCTAATTTTTTTGTATTTTTAGTAGAGACGGGGTTTCACCGTGCTACCCAGGCTGGTCTCGAACTCCTGACCTCATGATCCACCTGCCTCAGCCTCCGAAAGGGCTGGGATTACGACATAAACCACCGCACCTGGCCTCCGGTATTCTTTTGTAACAACACAAAACAGACCAAGACAGGCTACTGTAACAAAGTGCTGCAGGCTGGGAGGTGTTACACAACAGACATTTATCACTCACAGTTCTGGAGGCTGGAAGTCCAAGCAAGGTTGTGGCTGATTCGGTTTCTCATGGAGGCTGGCTTCCCTCTCACTGTGTCCTCATGTGGCAAAGAAAGACTGAGCCAGCTGCCTGGTACCTCTTCTGAAAAGGGCACAAATCCTATTGTTGGGGCCCCACCCTCGTGACCTCACCTAACTGTAACCACCCCCAAAAGGTCCCGATCCAAATGCCATCCCATTGGGGGTTAGAGCTCTTACATACGAATTTGGGAAGGTGTGTGTCGGGTGGATAACATGCAGTTTAGTCCATAGTGACTAAATTGCAAGTTTAGGAGATACATTTCAGACCGAGAATATTAAATAGTGCTCTCAGTTTACTGTAACACTTAGGACGTTATCTGTAGTTCTGCAGTATTTCATTCTTAACGTGCGGCCTGCTGGTATCCTTCCCACGTAGTTCTGGGAGGCATCATGTGTACAAGTGTGTCAGCCTCCATGTTTGTACAGTGTGTGGAGTCAGATATCTGTCTAGTTCATGAATAGACAGAACTCGGGGGAGGGGAGAGAGGACTACATGTATTGAGTATCCACTCTGTACATATAGGGGCCAGATGCTTTATCGGTGTGACATGGTCCTTGAATGCTCTGCGTGTTTAAAATATTATGAACCAATCAGCTCATGAGGCAGAATTGAAATTGGGGACCATCAGACACCAAACTTGTTTTCCATCAGCGCTTCTGCCTCCTTAAAGGGATTTGAACCGATAACTCTCTATCTTCGCCTCCCACTGGAATGAATGCTCCGGAAGGGCAGAGACCAGTCCCATGGTCATCACCTCCCCACCATGTAGCACAGTTGGGTACTCAGCAGTAATACTCAGATATTACTTTCTTCCGAGTAAAGGAAGGACGTTCCCATGACCCCTGCGCAGTGCTCATTCGTTTAAGTTGGTACTTTTTGAGCCGTGTTTTCCCTTTTTTCTTGCACCCTCTATGAAGTTTGAATGCCCACAGAGGCTGTAAATCATTTTAGTTTTCACTGCATTGCTGTGCTTTGTGCATAAAAAAGTAAAACAAGCCACCTCCGGCCACCAGTTTTCATCCTCTTGTTTGAGAATGGTTTACGGTATTTATGATTTCTCCCCTTAGAAAAATGGAGTTGGTTCTGGGCGGGGGGGTTATCAGAGGAAGAGGGGACACTGGGAGACGGGAGAGATGCCTTTGTGCCCTGGGCCTGCTGTGATCAGTGACTGCTGCCTGGGTGGACAGAAACGGTAGAAATTGATTCTCTCCCAGTTTTGGGGGCAGAAGTCTGAAATCAAGGTGTGGGTGGAGCTGCCTTCCTTCCGGAAACCCTGGGGGAGAAACCGTTCTTCGCCCCCTCCTCCAGCTCTGGGTGGCGACAGGTGATCTTGGTGCTCCTTGGCTTGTGGCCGCATCACACTAATCTCTGTTCCCCTCCACCCCCCACCCCCCAGCTCAACCCCTGCAGTGACATCACCTTCTCCTCTGTGTCAAATCGCCCTCTTAGAAGGACACTTGGGATTATATTTAGGGCCCACCGGATGATCCAGGATAGCCTCTGATCTCAAGATCTTTAACTTCATGACATCAGCGAAGACAAGCATCACACATTTATAGGCTCCAGGGATTGGGACTTGATCTCCTCTAGGGCTGTTTTTCTGCCTACTTCCAAAGAGAGGGGGCCACACAGACGGAGGGCTCCAGGGAGGACAGGGCCTTTCCTGGCCCATCATGGGGAAGGGAATGTGGTGTGAAGTTCTGTAGGATCAGGGTGGACCAGGAGGGCCCAGGTCAGTAAACCTCAAAGTTGCTGAGCCATTGGATGGAGAACCAAGCTCAGGAAAGGCCTTGGTGAGCAGCCTGCCCCAGGCACAGAGCACATTGCTAGAACCTTGCTAGCCTCTGCTTTAAAATTATTATTTTTTTATTGAGACAGAGTCTTGCTCTGTCGCCCAGGCTGGAGTGTAGTGGCACGATCTTGGCTCTCCGCAATCTCTGCCACTGAGGTTTAAGTGATTCTCATGCCTCAGCCTCCCAAGTACCTGGGACTACAGGCCCGTACTGCCACATCCAGAGATAGATAGATAGTTTTATATATATATATATATATATATAGTATTTTTGGTAGCGACGGGGTTTCACCATGCTGCTCAGGTTGGTCTTGAACTCCTGACCTCAGGTGATCCACCCTCCTCGGCCTCCCAAAGTCCAAAGTGCTGGGATTACAGGAGTGAGTCACTGCACCTGGCCGGAGCTAGCCTCTTTTTAAGCTGAAGTACATGAGATACCGAAAAGCTCCCAGCAAAACACAAAGCCCAGGAGAGAAAGTCGGAAAGAACAGCCTGGTCCTCATCATCTTATTTATGAGAAAGAAAGTCACCCTGGTTCTGTTAGGTCTGTCGTGTCCCTGCGGCAGGTCTTTCCAGCCCGTCTGCCTGCCTCTTTCCCTGCTGTCACCTGCAGTTCTGGTACCCCATTGTCTCTCCTGGATTAGCCACCAGCTTCTTTCCAGCTGCTGGTAACCCAGACCCTTCTCCTTTCTGTGGCCCGGCACCTCACCTTGCTAGATTACACATGGGGTCCTGTACTCCCTGCAGCTGCCGTGCCAATAAAGGCCCTTTGAGTGTGGCCATTGTCACGTGACCTCCCTTCTCTGCCGTGTGCTCCCTGCACTCCGTGCTCCAGGCATGTGGACCTGGAGTCCACTGGCCTCACTCTGACCTCTGGCATTTTGCATATGCTGTTCCTCTGCCTGGAACTCTCCTCCTCCTCCTCGGCTCCTGGGCTTCCCTCTCCGTGTCCTCGCCTGGCTGCCCAGAGGAGAAGCCCCCACTATGCTGCCCTTGCCTCCTGGGCTCTTTATGATCTCTACTAGATGCCGAGTTCCCAAAGGGCAGGGACCCCCGTGCTCAGCACCTTCCTCAGGATTGACCTGCACAGGTGGCTGTCAGTAAATACTGTTTCTTTGGCTAACTCTTAGTGAGCAAAATGACACATATATGTATTTGTGTGAGTCCCATCTTTTGTTTCAGTAATCCCTTGAGTGGAGCTGCATGTGCCTTCTCAGGACGCACCTTTCCTTGTTGGAGAGGAAGTTCTGTATTCAGCAGTATCCCGGAGTATTAACTAAATGGGTAATATTCATGAAGCACATCTACCTTCATTTGCGTCTTCTGTGTTATTTTATCCTCAGCACATCTCCTCCAGGCTCAGAGGGGTTACAGCTGTGCCCAGGACGCCCCCCTGCACCATACCCTCACTTAAAGTGATGCTGGTCCCACCTGAAAACCCTCTCTGGGTTCTGCTCTGACCTTCACCCCACTTTGTCCCCAGCCGCTTGGCTAATTTTGAGGCAATATGAGTTGTCCCTGGGGAAACTGGGATTGGGGTAGAGGCTGCATCCCTACCAGGATTATAGAGAGGCCTCTGCTCCTACGGAAGCAGAAGCCAGGGAAGGATATGCTGGAAGAAAATAGTCCCAGAAGGTGATACAGACCCAGAGAGAATAAGATGGACAGATCACACACACACACGCACACGCACACAGGCATACACATGCATAGGCATACACACACAGAGGCATACATGCACACAGGCATGCACACACGCACAGGCATGCACACACAGACATGCATAGGCATACACACACGCACACAGGCATACACAAACACACAGGAATACACACATGCACACACACGCACAGGCATACACACACATGCACACAGGCATGCACACACGCACAGGCATACACACACAGACATGCATAGGCATACACACATGCACACAGGCATACACAAACAGGCATACACACAGGAATACACACATGCACACACACGCACAGGCATACACATGCATAGGCATACACACACAGAGGCATACATGCATACAGGCATGCACACACGCACAGGCATACACACACAGACATGCATAGGCATACACACACGCACACAGGCATACACAAACAGGCATACACACAGGAATACACACATGCACACACACGCACAGGCATACACACACACATACACACAGGCATGCACACATGTGCAAATGAAGAGAGTGGCCTCAAAGGCCCTCTGGCTTCTGAGAGGTCACACATCCTGCACTAATCTTCTGTGAGGTTCTGCTCCTGGGACTGAGCCCATCCGAGTGGATCTGTGTTCATCAAAAATAAGCGGTTCCTGAGTAAACAGAGACAACACCAGGACTTGACCGCCACCTTTTTTTTCCAAGCACTGCCATTTAAAAAAACATTCTGCTGGGTGTGGTGGCTCATGCCTGTGATCCCAGCACTTTGGGAGGCCAAGGTGGGCAGATCACCTGAGGTCAGGAGTTGGAGACCAGCCTGATCAACATGGTGAAACCCCATCTCTACTAAAAATACAAAAATTAGCTGGACATCTTAGCACATGCTTATAATCCCAGCTACCCGGGAGGCTGAGGCAGGAGAATCACTTGAACTTGGGTGGCGGAGTTTGCAGTGAGGCGAGATCACGCCATAGCACTCCAGCCTGGGCAACAGAGTAAGACTCCATCCCCCATCCCTCCAAAAAAAAGTTCTATTGCCCTGTCAAGAAAAAAAGATGCGCGCGCACACACACACACACACACACACACACACACACACACACACACACTATCAAGTGCTCAAAAGACAGGAGTAGCCAGTGTTGCCGTGACCTTTGATAGGAGAATGCACGTGGTACGATGGTGGCCACTCCCATCTTTTGCACCCTTGCCAAGGCTAGGCCCTCTGAGCACTCTGGACGCGTTGGCCACCAACTGATGAAAGGTACATGCCCTTAGGAAGTTGTTGGGTCTGGGAGACAGCAGGGGGCTGACGATGACAGACTCACTCGTCCGCCCTCCGAAGGTCACCTAGGAGGGGCCTCCCTGGGCCCTCAGGGAAGCGAGGTCCTGCTGAGCCTCCGTCAGGCAGGCAGCAGTGGTCAGTGAAAGAGTTTGGGGCTTTTGTTTTGGACGCTTCTCTGTTACCACATGACTTGAGGAGTTTCAACAGATTTTTGTGTTCCCATTGCCGTTCTTCCCCAAGGGACGTTTTCTTCCATCTCCGTTGAGCTGTGAGAGCATCTGTGCATCTAGTGTTTGGTGACTCTTAAACTCCCCTAGACGCAGGCTGTATCGATCCTCAGGAACCCAGAGTCCCCCTGCACAGTGTCTTAGCTTGTCCGGGGCTGGTAAGTGACATATTCTGACTCCACGCAGAGCACTGGGGTTTGGCAGAACGGAAGTACGTGACTGATACTGCAACATACCAGTCTTCCAGCTCAAAAGCGACAGTTAGCAGTGACATTTCAGAAAAGGTCAGGCCAATCAAGGCATCTGAGGGAGGGAAAGGAAGGTGGAAGGGCCCGTTCCGAGGAGAAATGAAGGTTCCTTGGAACTGGAAACCCAGCACTGGCTGACTCACCTTGAGGACTTACAGGGGGTGCCGGCGTGCTCTACCTGCCATCAGAGGCGTTCGGGGGTTTTCCTGCCCACAGTCTGTGGCTGTTGTTAAGGGAGGGCTGTTGAGAACCTGAGGGTGCACACGGGCTAGGGTCTGGGAGGCGAGGAGGCTCTCTCTGAACCTGTTCCTTAGTGGAGAACTGTTTCAGCTGTGGCTTTTGGTTGCTAACATGGTCTCCAGAATGATTGTCAACAAGAGAGAAATAAATAGCAAAGACAAACACGTGGTCTTGCCTCTTTTGCCTGTTGCCTTGTTTATTTTATTTTTATTTTTACTTTTTTATATAATTTTTTTTTTGAGACAGAGTTTCACTCTGTCACCCAGGCTGGAATGCAGTGGGGTGATTTCACTGAAACCTACACCTCCCGGGTTCAGGTGATTCTCCTGCCTCAGCCTCCCGGGTAGCTGGGATCACAGGCATGCACTAGTACGCCCAGCGAATTTTTGTATTTTTAGTAGAGGTGGGGTTTCACCATGTTGGTCAGGCTGGTCTTGAACTCCTGACCTCAGGTGATCTGCCGCCTTGGCCTCCCAAAGTCCTGGGATCACAGGCGTGAGCCACCGCACCCCGCAGAACATTTTTTTAAAAGGCAGCACTTAGAGAAAAAAGGTGGCGGTCAAGTCCTGGTGTTGTCTCTGTTTACTCAGGAACCGCTTATTCTTGAGGAACACAGATCCACTCGGATGGGCTCAGTCCCCGAGGCAGAGCCTCACAGAAGATTAGTGCAGGATGTGTGACCTCTCAGAAGCCAGAGGGCCTTTGAGGCCACTCTCTTCATTTGCATATGTGTGCATGCCTGTGTGTATGCCTGTATGTGTGTATGCCTGTGTGTACATGTGTGTGTATGCCTCTGTGTGCACACGTGTGTGTGTATGCCTGTGTGTGCATGTGTGTGTATGCCTATGTGTGCATGCACATGTATGTGCATGTGTGTGTGTATGCCTGTGTGCGTGTGTATGCCTGTATGTGTGTATGCCTGTGTGTGCATGTGTGTGTATGCCTGTGTGCACGCATGTGTGTGCGTGTGTATGCCTGTGTGTGTGTGCCTGTGTATGCATGTGTGTGTATGCCTTTGTGTGCACGTGTGTGTGTGCGTGTGTATGTGTGTGTGTGCATGCATGTGTGTATATGCCTGTGTGTCTGTGTATGCCTGTGTGTGCATGCGTGTGTGTGTATGCCTGTGTGTGTGTATGCCTGTGTGTGCATGCGTGTGTGTGTATGCCTATGTGTGTGTATGCCTGTGTGTGCATGTGTGTGTGTGCGTGTATACCTGTGTGTGTATGCCTGTGTGTGCATGCCTGTGTGTGTGTATGCCTGTGTGTGTGTATGCCTGTGTGCGTGTGTATGCCTGTGTGTGCATGCGTGTGTGTGCGTGTATACCTGTGTGTGTATGCCTGTGTGTGCATGCCTGTGTGTGTGTATGCCTGTGTGTGCGTGTGTGTGTGTATGCATGCGTGTGTATGCCTGTATGTGTGTATGCCTGTGTGTGCATGTGTGTGTGTGTATGCCTGTGTGTGTGTATGCCTGTGTGCATGCATGTGTGTGGATGCCTGTGTGTGTGTATGCCTGTGTGTGCATGCATGTGTGTGCGTGTGTATGCCTGTGTGTGTGTGCATGCGTGTGTGTGTATATGCCTGTGTGCGTGTGTATGCCTGTGTGTGTGTATATGCCTGTGTGTCTGTGTATGCCTGTGTGTGCATGCGTGTGTGTGTATACCTGTGTGTGTATGCCTATGTGTGTGTATGCATGCGTGTGTGTGTGTGTATGCCTGTGTGTGTATGCGTGTGTGTGTATATGCCTGTGTGTGTATGCCTGTGTGTGCATGTGTGTGTGTGTGCATGCGTGTGTGTGTATGCCTATGTGTGTGTATGCCTGTGTGTGCATGTGTGTGTGTGCATGTGTGTGTGTGTATATGCCTATGTGTGTGTATGCCTGTGTGTGCATGTGTGTGTGTGTGCATGCGTGTGTGTGTGTATGCCTGTGTGCGTGTGTATGCCTGTGTGTGTGTGTATGCCTGTGCATGCTGGCCAGGCTGGTCTCAAACTCCTGACCTCAGGTGATCCTACCACCTCGGCCTCCCAAAATGCTGGGATTACAGGCGTGATCCGCCGTGCCTGGCCTCACCTGTTGCTTTAAAGCTATCTGAAAACTCTCAAATTGGTTTTAGTGCTATGATTCTTCTTCATGGTCTTTTTTCTTCTTTTGAACGTTTTGAGAATATGCTCCACAGAGTTGGCATTTAAGAAATGGTGTTTACTTGAGGGAGAGAAATCTCAGCCAGCTGATACATGAATGTGGCCAAATTCATTTCAATCCGTGTGAGACCTCAGCCGTGGGCCTCCGGGAATGGTGCCTGCTTCAGCTGGTGCCGCTGGGACAGGCGGGGGAAAGAGATGGTCCCTGGTGGGCGTGAACCCACGGCTGTTCGTGACGGGCACCTCCAAATCCCTGCTTTACCTGGAACGGCTCACCATTGCAGGGCTGGGGGCAGTAGGAGAGGCCCATTAGCAAGACGAGGAACTCGGGGCAAAAACTCGCTGTGCTTTTCAGAACATGGAATTTTAAAACATTCCCAAGCCACTGTCTCTTGGAAGAGGCCTTTCAGATCTTGGAAAATGTCTGTTTAGGACAGAATCTGTGTTTTCTTCATGCCTTCATTCATGTCAGCTGTCCAGCTCAGGGCCTGGCACATGGTCGGTGTGTTTGCTGATTACATAAATAAATAACACGCTAGCATCTCAGGTTCAGAAAAGGCCGCCTGTCCAGACCAGGAGAGAACCGGTTGTGGTTTTAGGTTTTAGGATGTTGGAAAGGCCCGCACGACCCGCGGGGAGGGGCGTCCTGAGACGGATTCCGGATGGCTCCGAGGCGTCCTTGAACCCGTCTGCTTGCCTGTCCCTGTCTCTTTCACTCCCAGCTAACCATGTCATAGGGGCTAATTACTAACAGAGGACTCAGTTCTTCCATCTGCAAAGTGAGAGCAGAACAGACCCCTCTCACCCATGTGGGCTGTGTGCCAGGACCCGTGGGGGATGCTGAAACAGAGGATGGCACAGACTGCCACCTGCCACTGTTTTCAATCTGAGAACCGAGGGAGCGCCTGAGTGGTGAATGGGTGGGTGGCCTACACAGCCTGGACACGCTGGACAAAGGGACGATTCACATCTGGGGTAGGACAGAGCAACAGGAGGAGACTTCAGCACGCCGCTCTGAACGGCACACGCTTGAAAATGTGGGAATTGTTTATTTCTGCAATTTTCCGTTTCATATTTTCAAATTGCGTTTGACTGCAGGTAACTGAACCCGCAGGTAAGGAGGGCTCCTGTCCTACACACGGCTGTTTACCTGTGGAGAGAGGAAGTGGGGCCGCTAGCTCCGGGCCCACCCCACCCCTTGTGTCCGTGAACGCGTCCACACTGCCACCGCGTCCCTTTGGCTGGCATCGCGGTTTCTGGGAAAATGCAGGCAGTTCAAGAAAGGAGTCAGTTCTATAAGTGAAGCTCCACCGTGAAAACGGCTGACCCTGCTAAGCCGGAACAGCTTGTCTCCTTGGTAACGTCCCTCCAAGTGCCAGGTCCTGTGTCTTACGTGGTGACAGTCTTGCTCGTCTTGGGTGCTCCTGTGACCATCGGGATCATTTGCTCATTAGCACTGCAGATGAATGTCTGTGGCACTGGCCCAGCCCACGGGTGAGGGGACACGTTTTAGCTCCCACATTCCCACAGAACATGGAATGTTTTAAAACTCCGTGTTCTGAAAAGCACAGCGAGTCTTTGCCCTGACTTCCTCGTCACAGAGTCAGTGGGCTCTCAGGAGACCCCTGTTGGAGCTCCAGAAAGCCCATGTGACCTTTCGGCACCCACCTCTGGCCAGCACACGGGCAAGCGTGGTGTGTCCAGAGGCAGGAGGACCCACTCTGAGATTCTGATTCCTGGGAAACCCATCCTGTTTCTGGCTGCTACACCCGGGAGGTTTTCGCTCCTGTCCAACTGGCCCCTGCCTGTTACCTAATGTTCCTGGTTTGTCCATCACCGAACCCCCATTTATTGAAAACCTGGGACAGGACGTTCTCCAGCAAGGAGGTCCTCTTGGAGCAGCCACACCGGCCTCAGGGAGGAAAATCACGCTGCTCATGATTTACCCACGTGCGGCGTTTCAGCTGTTCTAAGGGGTTCCCTTTCACCTCTTCCATATCATAATCAATAGTATTCGAAATAGTCAGTGGCAGCATTTTCTCTATCATTGCGACATAAAATAAAGAACCTCCTTCACTGATGGCTTCGATTTGACGGAACGTAGCCTTATGATTGCGATGAATGCTGGTAGCAGATATTTGGGGGTGACTTAGTCTGAGACCCAGCAGCCTTCCCGGGGGTCATTGTCTCATCTGGCTTTGGAAAGCCATGGAGCTTACCCTGTGGCAGGGTGGGGACGGCCAAGGACTGCTTCCCAGGCACAGCCCCCGAGTTTGAGGCTGGGTCCTGTGCAGGGCTGGGAAGCAGAGGCGGCCTGAGAAGCAGGAGGGAGGCCGGCTGGCTGCACTGCCTCCGTTACCCGGGTGAGGAGCCTGAGTGTGCAACACGGAGTGACCACCTGGCCTTTATGTGCCGTGGGCATTGCTGCTGTTGCTGTTTTTTATTGTTGTTGAGACAGAGTCTCTGTTGCCCAGGCTGGAGTGCAGTGGCTCACTCATGGTTCACCCAGCCTCCACCTCCCAGGCTTAAGCGATCCTCCCGCCTCTGCCTACAGAGTAGCTGGGACTACAGGCATGTGCCACCACGCACCACTAATGTTTTTGATAGTTTGTAGAGACGAGTTTCGCCATGTTGCCCAGGCTGGTCTCAATCTCCTGGGCTCAAGTGATGCTTCCTACTTCAGCCTCCCAAAGTGCTGAGATAGCAGGTGTGAGCCACGGCACCCAGCTGTTGTGGTCGCGTTTTAAAAAACTTAACGATAAATACATATACTCATTGTTGTCAGATCTTCCTGCTTTTCAAGAGAATTTAGAAATTTATATTTTTCTCAACTGTGGTCAAATACACATAACCTAAAATGTATCATGTTGCTCGTTTCTCCACGTGTCCTTCAGTGGCACTAGGTCCACTTGTGTGGCGGGGCAGCCATGATGACCAGAACTTTTTCATTTTCCCAAACCGAAATGCTGTCCCCATTACACACCGGCTCTTCATTCCCTCCTCCCCCAGCCCCTGGTAGCCATTATTTTTTCTACTTTTCATCTCTATGAATCTCACAACTCTAGGGACCTCATTTAAGTTTAATCCTCCAGTATCCATCTTTTTGTGGCTGGTTTATTTCACTCAGTACAGTGTCCTCAGGGTTCCTCCGTATTGTAGCCTGTGTCAGAATCCCACTGCTTTTTCAGGGCTGAATAGTATTCCACTGCATGGACAGACCACTCTTGGCTCGTCCGTTCATCTGCCGGTGGACGTCGAGCTGCTCCTGCCTTCCAGCTAGCGTGAATCATGCTGCTGTGGACGTGGATGTGCAAATGCCTGTTGGAGTCTCTGGGTTGAAGTCTTTGGGGTGTAGACCCAGAAGTAGAATTGCTGGGTCACATGGGAATTCTATTTTTAATTTTTCCAGGAACCACCATATCGCTTTCCATCAGAGCTGTATCATTTTACATTCCCAGCCACAGTGTGCAAGGGTTCCCGTCTCCACATCGTCACCAGCGCTTGCAATTTTCTGTTTTTTTTTTTTTTTTCTATGTAGTAGCCATGCTAATCCATGTGAGGTAGTGTGCTGTGATTTTCGGTAGTGTCTGTTTTTTGTGGCAGCCACCAGGACAATATTGTAAGGAAGGCATGAACGTAGGCAGGGGGTGGAGTTAGGAGAGCCCCGCACGGCCAGGTGGTCCCCGCATGGGGTCTCTGAGGCCTGCCCGCTTCCCAGCTGCCTTGGCCTTTGCTTTGGACAGTGCTTGCAGGAGACTGATGTTTGAGGACGCATGTCTGCTCACACCAGGGGAAGGAGTTCCCCAAATACTGGACTTGGAAATGGGCTTTCATCTTTGCAAACAGAGACGGTTTCCTGGGGATTGGTCCGACGTCTTGGGGGCATGGATCTGCCCCTGGTGGACAGTTTCCGTGGCTCCACTTCCCCCAGGGGGGCCTCACAGACCCAGCGGAGCCCTGCCGCTTCTGCTGCTGAGGGAGTCTGAAGATCACTGATTCCTTCTGCCTCCCGGAGTGTCTAAGATGAGGCCTTGCTTTATGTAGGACGAGATTTTAAGACAGAAACGAGTGCACCTGGAAATTAATATTTCCTGGGCTCTTATCAGAGACACTGCCTTTGCTTCCTCCCAGAACTTTGTTTCAGCTGTTCAGATCTCCCAAGTGCTGATTTCCGTGGCTAAGACAGAAGCAGCGCTTTTGTCCAGAACCAGATGTCTGCGGAATGTTTTCCTTTCTTCCCAGAACATCACAGCTCCAGCTTGAAAAAGACATTCCCACCCATTTCCGATGGAAGATACGGTGTGGTAGAGATTATGGTAATTCTAAGAAGTTTGGAGTGGGCTTATGGAAATTGGTAATAAATATCACACAGAGACTCTTTCAGAGCTTCTTAAAACAATATTTGTTATGCTAATTTCGAATTGCCAGGATTTCTGCAGACTTGAAAATGGATGATGTTTTTCTTTCTTTATAAAAAAAAAAAGTGTTAGGATGATTTTCACTTTGGAAGAATAATAAGCGTCGTTGAGCGGTGTCTCTGCTGGAAAGAGACCGGTCCTTCAGCAGCGGGCAGTGGCTTTCTGGGCATGAGGCCTTGTTGCTGTGATAGACGCTGGTGCCGGCACCTTGCTGCTGCCCTGCATGCCACTAAGTGGTCTCTAATTATAGCTGTGTCCTTGGCATTCGGACACCTCTTCCCCATTTCAGAGGGGTGAGTGACGGCTTAGAGGTGACCTACAAAGGACTGGCCCTGGTGGCCTGTGGGCGGCGTCTCCACCAGGAAGGAGAACACAAGGGCGGATGATTCTGCAGCCTCCTCAGTTTCCCTCTCTCCTGACTTGCCGTGCGCACCCCAGCAGCTCTGACTTGTGGTCCAGGGTGCCCCAGCACTGCCACCCTCTGAGGGCTGTGCAGATGGGGACAGACATGCCTGGTGCTGGTTTCCCAGCCCCCTGTGCTGTCCTTTTAAAAAACTGCTTTATTGAGATGTAATTCTCAGACCATACAATCCAGCTGTCTAATGTGTGCAGTCCAGGGGTGGCTGGTATATTCATAGTGTGTAACTATCACCAAGGTCCATTTTAGGATATTTTCATCACCTCAGAAACCCTTTCACCAGCCTCCCCTTCACCTCCCTCCCTGCAGCCCCTGGCACCATGCACCTGCCTTCCATCTCTATGGATCTGCCTGTTCTAGACATGTCATGTGAATGACATCGTATAACATGTGGCTGTGTGTGGCTGCTTTCACTGAGCATGGCATGGCCACAGCTCATCCATGGGTAGCATGTTTCAACGCTTCATTCCCTTTCATGGCTGAATTGTGTGTATCCACTGATGGCTTCTGTGCCCATACCCAGAAAATGCATTTTTGGGTGGGCATGGTAACTCATGCCTGTAGTTCCAGCACTTTTGGAGGCCAAGGCAGGAGGACTGCTTGAGCCTAGGAGCCTTAGACCACCCTGGGCAACATAGTGAGACCCTGTCTCTGAAAAAAAAAAATTAGCTGGGTGTGGTGGGGCATGCCTGTAGTCTCAGCTAAATGGGAGGCTGAGGAAGGAGGATTGTGTGATTCTGGGAGATCGAGGCAGCCATGAGTCAGGATTGTGCCACTGTACTCCAGCCTGGGAAACAGAGTAAGACACCAAAGAAAGAAAAAGGGGGAGGGGAGGCGGGGAGGGAGTGAAGGAGGAAGGGAATGCATTTATGTTTGGTCAGCCTCTGAGACCAATGACCTCTACCCAGACCTCATGGTGACTTGAGCGTGGCTTAGGTTCACCATCCCACATTGGCCAGGCGAGAGAACAGAGAAGGTGCTGGAATAGCAATAAAACAATGAAAACAATACTATTAACTAACACTGTGTGCATCAGTCAGCTTGGACTAGGCTATGCCTCATAACAAACATCCCCACATTCCCCGTGGCTTCCAGCCATCTAAAGGTTAACTGCATCTAAAGGTTGACTGTGGATCTGCCCCAGTTTCTTCTGTGTCCCAGGATCCAGAAAAGGCGACGCTGCCGTACTGTGAGCAAAGGGAGCAGAGCACCCGCTGAACCTGGCATCCATGGGGTGGGAAGGACATACTTCCTTCCACAGGGAGGCAGATTGCAGGGCGTTCTGATCCTCACCCAGGGGGAGACCGAATGATTGGAACCAAGATAATATTCTGCATTGAGGCTACTTGGCTTGTAGCCTTTTCTTTGTAAATAAAAACTTTCTGGAGCATCGTTATGCCTATTTGTTGAAATGTGGCCTGTGGCTCCCACTGTGCATGAAGGGTAGAGTTGGGCTGTGAGAGAGACCACGTGGTCCTCAAAGGTGAAGATGTTGACTCTCTGGCTTTCTGCAGGGCTTGCACATTAGGACCAAGGGAGAAAAACTTGCAAGACTGGCAAGACAGCCCATGCATCTTCCTGCCTCCCTTCTCTGGTGTAGGCTTGGTGTGGGGGTTTGAAGGTAGCCCTACCACCTCTCCAGGTTCATGGTCATAGGTGGGCTCCTAGCTTCCTGCCCTAGGCACCTTTGCCAGTGCTCATGTCTTGCCAGTCTTGCAAGTTTTTCTCCCTTGGCATTCTGCCCCATGGATCTCATTGGAGGGGGCTGGTCCTTCCTCCAGGGGAGCACCCTCGATACCCCCACCCAGCCTTCATCTCCCCACGGAATCAGCTTTGAAACAAATGCTTTTTTCTGTTGCAACATGCTTTCCCTCCGCTCTGAGGCCCTGTGATCCCAGCTCGTGCTCCACATAAAACCAAGTGGTAGATCCCTGCCACATCTTCTGGGGGTGAGGTTGTCCTGGCAACCATGCTCTGTTTTTTATGTCAACAAATGTACCTTAGGACCGTCCTGGGCAGCCCTTGATCCATGCCCGGTGTGCCACGTGAGCCTGTTCTGCACTGAATTAGGCTTTGTAGTGAGTTGACCAGCTGTCTAAGATCTCTGGCTTCTAGTTTTCCACCTTTCTTTCCTCCTAGACACCTTTGAAATGCATGGTGGAGGGGGCAGCACTGTGGATGGGGTCTCCATCAATGGGAACAGGTATCAGTGACAGTGCCCTCGTCCCTCTGCATTTCAGGGCATGCATTTTATGGTGTCAACAGGCCTTGTATTAAGCAGGGTTCTCTAGAAAAATGGAACTAATAAGATACATGTATATATGTGTACATATATAAATGTGTACATATATAGAAAGAGAATGAGGAGAGATTTATTATAAGGAATTGGCGCATGTGATTACGGAGGCTGAGAAGTCCCACAGTCTGCCATCTGCGAGCTGGAGACCCAGGAAAGCCGGTGGTGTAAATGCCAGAACAAGGGCAGAAAGAGATCCGTGTTCAGCTGCAGGAGTTGGTTGAGCGGTAATGCCCCCTTCCCCAGCCTTTTGTTCTATTCAGACCCTTGACGGATTGGATGAGGCTCACCCACTTTGGGGAGAGTGTCTGCTTCTCTGAGTCTACCGATTCAAATGCTGATCCAGAAACATTCTCCCAGATATATCCAGAAACAGCCTCCCAAATAGACCCAGAAATAGCAGTTTACTCTGAGTGCCCTGGAACTCGGTCAAGGTGACACATAAAATGAACTATCACAGGCCTTGAAGGTCACCAGGACCCTGCCTGTGTCTTGATGGGAATTTCCATCATCTCCTTATGATCTTGCCTGCCTTTGCCTGAACCCCTGCAGAAATGGGGAACTCACTACTTGCGGAGATAACCTGCTGTCTGGGCTGTTCTCTTTGTATTGCCTTGCCTGCCCCCTCCCCATGTCAGGCCCCATCAGCCCCAACTTGGCCGAAATTCACTGGTCACGTAGAACAAGCTCAGTCTACTGTGCTTCCGACAGCTCTCAAGTCCGTCACACCACGCGGCGAAATGACCCTGGGAGCATAGCAAGAGAGACGACATAAATGGAATATTTCATTGTAAAATCTTTTCTGGAGATCGAGTTTAGAATCTTCATGAATATTTCAATGGAATTCAGAGTCCCCGTTCAGGGGCTCTTATTTATTTTAACATTGTGAGAAGCATTATTGTTTATAAAATAGCTACAAAGAATCTTTTGTCTCCATGTGTTGCATTGGAATCTATTTCTTATTACGTAGGCCCTTATTTTTTTTTTAAACAAAGAAACTAACATATTGAGATGCCTTGGCAGGCATATGATATGTTCCTGCCTGCTATTCTTTTTTCCCTGCCCTGTCATGCAGCAGAGATTCTGATCACTGGCTTTTGCCTGTTTTAAGCAGGTGGGAAGGGACCCACCAGGAGGCAGAAGGGAGATGCGTGCTTATTGGTAGAAAGTAAGGATCAGATGCCTCCTCCAGCTGGAGCGGCTCAGACCTCGGGCGCCGCACACTTCTGCACAGTTCGTCCTCCTTATCTGCAGATTCCATATTTGTGGTTTTGCCTACTCACTAAAATTTATTTGTAACACCGAAATATAAAAGCTCATGCGCCTTCACGGTTATTCGCGGCTACGCAGAGCGGTGGAGAGTCTGAGTCATCCAGCCCGCAGGTGCCCAGCTGGGGCTGAACGGGGCCATGCTCTGCCTTCCGGTCTCAACTCTTGTACCCTACACAAGTGTCCTTTGTGGCATCTCTTTGGTACCGTGGCTTTTGAAATTGTGTGCTGTTTCTTGGTGATCTTGCTGTATAGAATGGTCCCCTATTCTGGCGCTGTAGTGCTGTTTGGGGTTCCCAAGTGCAAGAGGCTGTGATGGGCTCATGAAGAAAACAAACGTGTTAGAGAAACTTCATTCATGTCTGAGTCATGGTGCCATAGGCTGTGAATGTAATGTTTTGTTTTGTTTTGTTTTGTTTTGGAAACAGAGTCTGGCCCTGTCACCCAGGCTGGAGTGCAGTGGTGCCATCTTGGCTTACTGCAACCTCTACCTCCTGAGTTCAAGTGATCCTCCCACCTCAGCCTCCCAAATTGCTGGGACTATAGACACGTGCCACCATGCCCAACTACTATTTTAATCTTTTGTAGAGATGGAGTCTCAGTCTGTTGCCCAGACTGGCCTTGAACTCCTGAGCTCAAGGGATCTGCTGGCCTTGGCCTCCCGAAGTGCTGTTACTGCAGACACGTACCACCACACCCAGCTAATGTTTGTACTTTTGGTAGAGAGTGGGTTTCGCCATGTTTCCCAGGCTGGTCTCAGACTCCTGGGCTCAAGCGATCCACCTGCCTCACCCTCCCAAATTGCTGTATTATAGGTGCGAGCCACCACACCCAGCCAATACAATGTTAATGAGTCAACAACATGTATAAATAAGGCGTCTTTAATCAGGATATATATAACTAGGAGATACATATGTATGTTATATATTGATAGGTTGATGAAAGTGTGACCAGAGGCCCTTAGGAACCTAACCCTGTGTTTCTCGTAGGAGGAACAGCTCCGTATGGCTAATTTTGTATTTGTGGCAGGTTTATAGGATGTTTGCACCACAGACCATGAGAATCATCTCTCTATGCATCCTGGACAATAAGAAGTTAGTGCTGTCTGCACAGGGCAAGGCAAGCAGATCAAGCACCTCTCAAGTTTGTGTTCAGGTAACATCCAGTAGGCACACCCTGTGCAAATCCAGCTTTTCTTCCTGCTAGGGTTCTCCTCCCAGTCACTTACAGTGGATTTGCTTTTATATTTCAACCCAACACAAGCATGAAGCTCTACAATAGGAACAATTTGATTCACATGTTTACCTTCTACCAGTTTTTAAGTGTCTGACTTTTGCACAGGTGCATTTCTGCTTGGTGTTGATTATAGGCATGTGGGGTGGGGCAGCAGGTGCTGGAAGGGACATGTTCTGTGAGCATGCTATTTCCTTATTACACAGCTTGGTTTCCAGGTGGTACCTGCTGCTATCGGGCACCTAATCTTCAAGAATTAACAGGGCTTTCTTCACTAGGGCGGGTCGTCTTTAATAAAAATGCTTGTTTTTCTTAGCACGGAGTCAACATAGCAGGGTATCGTTGAAATATTTATTCCATAACGTTGCTGATGAAATAGGGCATATATTTAACCATTGCTTTCTTAAACATACAGGAACTGCTTAAGCTTTCAGAAACAGTTTAAGGCTGCTGATTCATGCAGTTATAAATAGTGGCCCACTGTGAAACCCCCCCACACACTCCCCTCTGCAGTGCCAACCGCCATGGAGAGTTGTATCTGGCTTTGTCTATTTTCTGACCGCTTGGTGGAAGGAAGCTCAGGGTGTGCATCTCTGCTGGGCAGGTGGGTGCCCAACCTGCCTTCCTGTGAGCCGGGATGGTGATGGGAAGGGAGGGTCCCAGTGAACGCTTCTGACACAAAGTTAGCAGCTCCAGCCTTGCCTGGTTGCGGGAGTGGCGGACCTTGTCTGTGCTGTTGGGTGTCTTTTCCTTTATCTGTTCTCTGAAATAAGCCCCATTTCTCTTATGAGGTTTTGTGGTCCCTAATGAAATAATAAAAGTGTAAAACCCTTATCAAGTATCAGGCAAGGGGCTGGGCATGGTGGCTCATGCCTGTAATCCCAGCACTTTGGGAGGTCAAGGTGGGAGGATCACTTGAGGTCTGGAGTTTGAGACCAGCCTGACCAACATGGTGAACCCCCATCTCTACTAAAAATACAAAAATTAGCTGGGCGTGGTGGCAGGGGCCTATCATCCCAGCTACTCGGGAGGCTGAGGCAGGAGAATCACTTCGACCTGGGAGGCGGAGGTTGCAGTGAGCTGAGATCGTGCCACTGCACTCCAGCCTGGGCGACAGAGTGAGACTTCATTTAAAAAATAAAATAAAAAGTATCGGGCAAGGGCATGGCTTTCCTTCAGCCCCACCATTTCACCGGCTGTTGGACAGAGCCCTAGGTGTGTGTTTGACTCACACACCTGAGCCCAGCCGTGTCTCCTAGGAGCAACATGTCCCAGGTGAGACTGGGATGCAGCATCCTACCCAGGAGACTTAGACTGGGCTGTCCATGGAGAGACCTGCTCTGGGGCATGTCCTCAATACAGCAGGTCAGGCCAGTTGGATCTGTGCCATCAGGAGGGATTCCTGGGAACTCTGGGAATGGTGTAGGGTGGTGGGGAGTGTGTCAGGAGGGAACTGAGTCTAATGCATTTAAAAGCAAACCTTGTGTGATGGCACCCAGGACCTGGCATTGCTTTCCTTGTGATGGTGTTGGTTTCTGGGTAGTTGGCCAGCCTTCTGCCCCTGCCTGCAACCTCCTTCGCCCCGACCCCTGAGCAGACACGGGGCTCACTGCAGTGTCACAAAGGCACTGAGAACCGTCGCTGGGCAGTGGTTCACGGTCTACATTCTCATAGGCTGGGTGTCAGTGGCTGGAAGGGAAGGGGAGCTGCCTAATTAGGCTAATCGGGGTTAAGACAACAATGCTTGGCTGGGCCAAGTGTGGTAGCTCATGCCTGTCATCCCAGTACCTTGGGAGGCCGAGGAGGGACCATCACTTGAGCCCAGGAATTCAAGAGCAGCCAGGGCACCATAATGAGACCCTGTCTCTACAGAAAAGTGTATAAAAACAAACTGGGTATGGTGGTGCATGCTTGTAGTCCCAGCTACTTGAGAGACTGAGATGGGAGGATTGCTTGAGCCTGGGAGGTGGAGGTATCAGTGAATCGAGGTCACGTCGTGCCACTGCACTCCAGCCTGGGGTGATAGAGTGAGACCCTGTCACTCAAAAAAAAGATGAAAGCAGCTGAGTGCAGTGGCTCATGCCTGCCAGCCCAACACTTTGGGAGATGGAGGCGGGCATATCACTTGAGGTCAGGAGTTTGAGACCATCCTGGCCAACATGGTAAAACCCCATCTCTACTAAAAATACAAATATTTCTTGGGCATGGCGGCACATGCCAGTAATCCCAGCTACCCAGCAGGCTGAGGCAGGAAAATCACTTGAACCCAGGAGGTGGAGATTGCGTTGAGCCTAGATCCCACCACTGCACTCCAGCTTGGGTGACAGAGCAAGACTCCATCTCAAAAACAAAACCAAAAGATGAAAGCTGAGGATCAGGGCAGTCCTACTGGAGGGAAACAGTGGGGACCCATCCTCCTGACCACACAACTGCAAACTTCTTTCTTCTTCCAACAGTTGGTTGCTTTTTTTGTTTGTTTTTGTTTTTGCCGTCAATGACTTTCTGTCATAAAATTTGTCAGTTGGATTGTGCCTGTTTGGGTTTTAGGTTTGGATTTCTGTCTTGTAGATTTATAATAGTACAATGGGTATTTTAACTTGTATTAATCGTAAGTTGCAGATGTGTGGATTTTGTTTTCAAACCTTTCTCCTTTTAACTTTGCTTGTAGGTTGTTTTGTCTGTTTTTTAAAGCATAGGGAATGTTATTGTATTTTGTTTATGTCACCAGGTCAGCTTCTTCCCCATGTCTCCTACCTTTGGTAACACTCTTAGAAACTCACCACTTCTATATTTTCATGTTCTTTATTATTTGCTCATGTATTTTCCCATTCGCTTTTTATTCCTTCCCAAATTTTTTTATGGGATCATCTTTCTTTTGCTAAAAGAAATCCTTTTAAGAATTCACATTGGTGATACAGTGTCTGCTTTGATTTTCCCCAAAACGTCACTAATTAGCCTTATTGCTAGAAGGGTATTTTTTTAAGGTACAGATTCTAGATTGGCAGTTATTTTATTTTTTCTTTGTCACATTCCCTTTTCTTTTGAAAGACTGCTGTCAATGTAATTGTAGTTAATGGCCATTTACTATGGCTAGTTTAGAAATTTTCCTTGTGCCTGGTTTTCAGTATTTGTCCACCTCACTGTGGTTTTTCTTTTTTTTTCCTATGTTTAACTTATTTGAGATTCATACAGATCCTTGAGTCTGTCAGTTTATGTGTTGTCAGTTTAGGCTTAGTGTATATAGTTCTTCTGCTCTGTTTTTCGTCTTCTGTCCTTCTAACATTCGATTCACATACACATCAGAGCCTTTTGGTGTGTCTTATATGTGTTCTTTCTGTGTTTTCCATTCATCCTTCTCTCTATGCTTCAGTTTGTGCATTTTTATTGACCGGTTTTCCAATTTCCTTATCCATCTCCTATGTGTAATCTGACCTTAAACCTACCTTT
Organism: Cebus imitator; assembly: GCF_001604975.1. Lineage (NCBI taxonomy): Eukaryota > Metazoa > Chordata > Mammalia > Primates > Cebidae > Cebus > Cebus imitator. The sequence goes on along the minus strand of NW_016107878.1, from coordinate 1,001,570 downwards.
GAGGTCCTTAATTGTAGATCTTGGATTTTTAAGGTCTAAAGTTTACGATTGATTCTCTTCTGCATTCAGTTGTTTCTTGAAAGTCTCCATCTTTTCAGCTGCTTTCTCCAGTTTTCCTTTTACCTTGTTGATCCTACTAATCATTTTTTAAGTTCTTCACTGCTGACTCCAGTATCTGGATCATCCATGGGTCTGTTTCTGTTGACTGTATTTTCTCTTTGTTTTCCAACACATGGTACAATCTCAGGGAATGACTAGTAATTGTTTACCGAATGTCAGGCATTGCCTATGTATAAAAAATTATGCAGACTCTAGGCAATGTTATTTTCTTTCAGAGAGCATTCTCCTTTCTTCTGTTAGGCGTATGGAGAGAAGCCTTGTCACCTTAATGCAGTCGGAGACTGAGCTGAGTCAAGGCTGGGTTGTAGTTTTGAGAGGACTCATTCTAACTCCAGTTCTCCTTTCCTTCTAGAATGTAGCCCCTCAGCACTTTCAACTGAGAGCCTAGTGTGCTTACCAGCATCCCTCTTCCAGAGGGCCCTGCCCTCTGGTTTTTATGCCTAGCTTTTTCACCTTCTGCTCCTCCCAATTTCAGAATTCAGCAAACATTGAAAGGAAAGGTAGCTGAATGCCTCATTCATTTATCCACTCCTTCCTCTCACCCAGACTGCTCCCCTTCGGGTCTGCAGTTTTTGCCTCAGGAGTCCCACTTTACTGCTAAAAACTCCAGTGACTTCTCTACACCTAGCAGGAATCGGCTCTTGGCCCGAGGACCAATTGTCGGCCCATTCTCAGGGTCTGGGATGTACAAATGATCCCAGGGGAGAAGCGACTTTAGCATGTCTGCTCACCTCTCGACAGCTGTCCCCTTTCCAAACCTCGGCACCTGCATGTGGTCTTTGTAGCTTCAGCAGCTTCCTGAGGCTTTAAAAGATTCGTGTGCTGTTGTCTTTTGTTGTTTATTCTCTTTTCGGTGGGAACATTTATGTGCCTCTGGCTACTTCATCGTATCTGTCTGTGCCCAATGGAGGCTGATTCAGACCATTTCCTGAGTCTTTTGGACACGACCTCTTAGTCATTGATAGCTTCCCGATATCCTGGTATAGCGAGACATTTCAAATTTCTTGTCTCAGAAGTGGAGTCAGCCATTTCTCCAGGGAAGCCTGGTTTCTTTTAGTGGAAACTGGCGGTTAGTGGCCACATCTAAGTTTAGGGGGACTTATGTTCTAGGTAATACACATCATGAGTCATATTGATACTGCCTGTTGTGATTGAGGGCAAGGATTGACTTAACCTCCTTGATCTTAACATCTGTATCTCCTTTCAGCTATGCTAAAAACGTTAACTTTTAATGAGCCACACCACTCTTCTTTTGGTTTACCCTACCATGCACAAAAAGTTCTCACGTAATGCTGCCAACACTCACCCAGCAATTCGTTGCTGTAGTGGTTTCAGATTCTCCCTTGCAGTGACATGTTGTCACTGGAGTAGACCCTGTTAGGAATGTGCAATTAAACTACCATGCTTGACAGATGTTTGGAATCATTTCTCTCTGTTTTTTGTTTTTGTTTTTGTTTTTTGCCAGCAGCTATGTACAGATTTAGATCCATTTGTTTAATTTTATTTTTTATTTTTAATGACTTGCTTTTAATTTTTTTTATTTTGACTTGTAATTCTACAGACTATTTGCATTTTAAAGTCAAATCTATAAGCCAATTATATACAAAGAAGTTCCACCTTCCCCAGCTCCTGTCTACTCTATTCTGTTCCTTCACTGAAGGTAATCATTTTTAAAAATAGGGTGGGTGGGTCAGCTCACACCTGTAAACCCAGCACTTTGGGAGGCCAAGGCAGGAGACTGGCTTGACCTTCGGGTTTGAGACCAGCCTGGGCAACATAGCAAGACTCTATCCCTACTTAAATAAATAAATAATTCTACTGTTTATAGACAGTGCTTTTTAAATAATTATGGTTATAGTAGCTATTATTTATTAAGTGCTTATGTATTGGGTAATACTGATAATTATGCACTATCTCACTTAAATTGACAAAATGCCCTATGAGGTACAGTCTGTTATTCCCTCTGTTTACAGATGAAAACACTGAGGCTCAGAGATGTTACATATCTTGGCCAGAATGCTACAGCTGGTAAACTTGAACTTAAGACTAGAAGCCAGGTCTAGTCTATGTCTAGACATGTCTATGTCTCTGTGGCTCTGGAAGCTGCCAGTTACCAAGCTTGGGTTGGTTTCTTTTGATCAATTATTTAAAAGATATCCACAAATAAGTCTGGAGAACATAACATTAAAGGCCACAAGCCAGGCACAAGCACAGCGTGATCTCATGTGCAGAATCTTAACAAGTTGAACTCATGGAAGCAGGGAGTAGAATAGTGGCTACCAGAAGCTGGGAGGTTGGGGAGGGGGCCGGGGAGGCATTGGTCAAAGGATACATGATTTTGCTGAGACAGAAGAAGTAAGTTATGATATTGACCGGGCATGGTGGTGACCCCAGCCTTTTGGGAAGCTGAGGCGCATGGATTGCCTGAGGTCAGGAGTTCAAGACCAGTCTGGCCAACATGGCAAAACCCCATCTCTACTAAACACAAAATTAGCCAGGCATGGTGGCATGCACCTATAGTCCCAGCTACTTGGGAGGCTGAGGAAGGAGAGTGGCCTGGAACCTGGAAGGCGGAGGTTGTAGTGAGCCGAGATCATGCCACTACATTCCAGCCTGAGTGACAGAGTGAGACTCAGTCTCAAAAATATAAAATTTTTTTTTAAAAAAGGGAGAAGTGAGTTTTGAACTCTGTTGGCCACAATGCATTGTATACTTGAAAGGCTGACAGTCGAGTTTAAGTGTTGTCACCACAAAAAGATGGTAAGCGTGTGAGGCAGTGCACACGTTAATTAGCTCGATTTAGCCATTCCACGTTGTTTGCATGTTTCTCTTTCTGTTTGCTTTTTTTATTTTTTGAGACAGGGTCTTGCTCTGTTGTCGCCCATGCTGGAGTGTAGTGGGGTGATCACGTCTCACTACAGCCTCCATCTCCTGGGCTCCAGAGTGATCCTCTCACCTCAGCTTCCCGAGTGGCTTGAACCACAGGTGCAGGCCACCACACCTGCTATGTTTTTAAATTTTTTGTAGAGATGGGGTCTCACTATGCTGCCCAGTCTGTTTCCAAGCTCCTGGGCTCAAGTAATCCATCCGCCTTGGCCTCCCAGAGTGCTGGGATTATACGTGTGAGGCACTGTGTCTAGCCTGTATGCATTTTTCAAAACATCATGTTGTATACCATCCGTGAATACTGTTTTTATTTGTCAATTTAAAAAATCAATTAAGGCCTGAGTGTGGGATTATACCCTGTAATCCCAGCATTTTTGGAGGCCGAGGCAGACAGATCACTTGAGGTCAGGAGTTTAAGATCAGTCTGGCCAACATGGTAAAACCCTGTCTCTACTAAAAATATGAAAATTAGCCAGGTGTGGTGGCGGGCACCTGTAGTCCCAGCTACTTGGGAGGCTGAGGCAGGAGAATCGCTTGAACCCGGGAGGTGGAGGCTGCAGTGAGCCAAATGTTCTCATCATTTAGCTCCCACTGATAAATGAGAACATGCTATATTTGGTTTTCTGTTTCTGCGTTAGTTTGCCAAGGATAATGGCCTCCAACTTCCTCCATGTCCCTGTAAAGGACATGATCTTGTTCCTTTTCTATGGCTCCACAGTATTCTATGGTATATATGTACCACATTTTCTTCACCTAGGCTGTCATTGTGCGCACTTAGGATGACTCCATGTCTTTGCTATTGTGAATAGTGCTGCAGTGGACATATGTGTGTATGTGTCTTTATAACAGAATGATTTATATTCCTTTGTGTATATACCCAGTAGTGGGATTGCTGGGTCAAATGGTATTTCTGTCTTTAGGTCTTCGAAGAATCTCCATGCTGTCTTCCACAATGGCTGAACTAATTTACACTCCCACCAACAGTGTAAAAGTTCCTTTTCCTCCTCACCAGCATCTTTTGTTTTCTGACTTTTTAGTAGTTTCCATTCTGACTGGTGTGAGATGGTGTCTCATTCTGGTTTGGATTTGCATTTCTCTAATGATCAGTGATGTGGAGCATTTTTTTCATATGATTGTTGGCTGCATGTATGTATTCTTTTGAAAGGTATCTGCTCATGTCCTTTACCCCCTTTTTTAAGGGGGTGGTTTGCTTTTTTCTTGCATCCTGAGCAGCTCGTGATGTTTGGAGTAGGCTGGGGTGTTCAGCTGTCTTCGGGGCCAAGGCCTGACTTGCATCTTCCTTCGAAGCAGCTCCCTGCCCTGCTGCATGGTAGCTTCTCCTGGTTGCTTTCCCTCTCCTCATGCTGATTTTTCATTTTCTGTTTCCTAATAAAAATTAAGCAAAGTATCCAAGAGCAATGGTTTCCTAGCCCCCCCACCCCCTCCCCACATGCACCTGGTGCTCAAGGCCTCAGGTACCATGGAGATGGAGAAGTGATCCATTTGCTTATCAGAGGAGGAGATTTGTGCATTAAGACACCAGAGCCTGCGGGGCTCAGCGTCTTCCCGGACTCCATGTGGTCCTGGATTCCCTTTCCTGGGCTGCTTGGAAAACTGCAAGCTTTCAGGGGGAACCCTGGAGTCACATTAGCATTTTGCAAGCCTGTCTTCAGACAGCAGGAAGGTGCTGAATCCTGCACCAGTCAGAGGGAGGACCAGGGGCTTCTTGCCATTGAACTGACACAGGTGGATAATTAGGTCATCGTCCTCTTGCCGGTGAATCATGCTCCATTAGAATTTTAGAGACAATTCCTGAAGCTTGCTGTGCTGCTGCCTGAAAGGGTGGCGGGGTGCACGCGCGCATGCGCATGCGCGCACACACACACACACACACACACACACACACACGCACACACACACACACACTAGTGACTGATGCTAGGATTTAGCTTTTCTGCTGTCTGCCAGCCTTGCATTTCATAAGTGCCAAGAGCTTTCCACGCCACCGTCCACTGTGTGGCCACGTGATGGCCAGCAGGGTTGGCGAGGGGCGGTGTTCTCTGCTGCCTCCCACCCTGCTGCTTCTGGGTCATTCCCATGTCCCCCGACCTTGCTCCCGGACAGTGCTCGTGAGTATTAAACCCAGCATAAACCGTGACACGGGGCACAGGCTCAGCTTTTCTGAACTCTCCTCTCTCGCCAAAGCACGAGGAGTGGCCAAGCATGTCCTTTATCCCTTAGGATTCACAGGTAGACACAGTGCCCGACGTAAAATGGCTTTGGGAAAACCTCTGAAAGAGGGTGATCATCGCCCTCCATTCTTCTCTAATCCTTTTCTTTGGAAAATACCTAGGCCTCCCTTGACATGTCTGGCTCCCAAAGCGAAGAGCAAGGTGATGTGGATGTGGGGAGAGCGTGCCAGGGTGGAGGGTGCGGCGTCCGGAAACCCTAATCCGTGTCTGCCGACTGCCAGGCTTGCACTCTGAAATAAGAGGAGCCCGGAGAACACACACGGAGTTTAGAATAAGAAAAAGTGATGTTGTGCCTGAATGTCACGAGTCACGTAATCCAGAAGTCTGTAAAGCATGGCCTTGATTTTATGACGGTGCAATGCATCTTTCTCCTTGGCAGGCTTAAGCAAGACTCGAGGGGGTCCCCCTTCTCACAGCTGCAGCCCCTCTGTCATCCCAGCCGGGTGGGCGGCCCTTTGGTGGAGTGGGCTCCTGTGGATTCTCTTATATCTGCTGCCTTAAACTCTCTCCTAGACCTTGCCGCCATGCTCTCGGTGTTCTCAGGGTTTTGAGCACAGCTGAGGGCATGATGTCACTCGGGTGGGCTCAGTGGCCAGACCTGCTGATCTGATTCACCGAGGCCCGTTTTAGCCGTGGGAGTGGTTAGGCACTCCCGGGGTGGCACCGTCCCTTCCCATACTTGGATTCTGCCGATGCTAAAACTCTGCTGAACAAATGCCCGATAGCTATTCTTGGATTATTGTCTCTCATTATCTGTCCACAGATGGCACCATGAATCATAACTGAAAGAATTAAAATGTGAGGCGCCAGCGTGTAGTTGCTAAGGGATTTTTCGGGGGTGTGTGTACAGTCTGCTCACATGTGCTGGCGGATTTGGGAACAGCAGCCCTGCACATTTGAGATGAGATTCCCAGTGGCAGCAAAGTGTCTCCAAGGGCTCAACTTCTGTGTTTGAAGAAGGGATGTCAAGGGATGCCTTTTTGACAGGTCGCATCAGGACCCGAGGACAAGCTTGTCCCACAAGCCAGCAGTGCCCAGAAATCATCTGGAAGGTCGTTGCCAGCCAGTAGCAGTCGGCTTCACCCACAGATCATATCACTCAGATTAGGGAAGCGAAGCAAAGATGCAGCTTGAGGAGAGGAAAGGGCCTTTCGAAAGCGGAGGGCGCCGCAGCCTGCACGATTCCTCCTGGTGCTTCCAGTTACATACTTTTAGCAACTGAATTTTCCTCCTTTTCTTTCCTTTTTCTGGTTTTTTTTTTTTTTTTTTTTTGAGACAGAGTCTTGCTTTGTCAGGCTGTAGTGCAGTGATGCGATTATAGCTCACTGCAACCTCCAATTCTCAAATTCCTGGGCTCAGGGGACCCTCCCACCAGAGTCTCCCAAATATCTGGCTTCAAGTGATCCTCCCAGCTTGGACCCCCAAAGCACTGGGATTGCAGGTGTGAGCTGCTGTGCCCAACCTTCCTTTTCATATACTCAGCCTCTTGTGTTGTGCCAAGCTGGGATTTGAAGCTTCTCTCTGTAGAAGGCCCGGGAAGGCCCCAGCGTGGACAGGTGGGAGGTGTGGGGGGGATGGCCTTTTTCCAGCCCCTGGCTTGAGGACATGCCAGCCTCGTGGAAAGCCCGGGTGTTGCTCATTCTCCCCTGGTGCCAGGTGGACTGTACCTGAAAGGGGGGCCAAGAGGGTCGAAGGAATCTGTGTCTCGGTTGAACCCCGAGACACCCTTGTTCCTGTGGCTCTGTGCGGGACCCGGAGCCTGATTTCCAGAAAGAGTCGAATACCGCTGAGCAGGGAGTGCCTTTTCAGAGCCCTGAAACAAGAGGCTACAGAGGCAGTGTGGCTGGGCGAGGCTCTGCACCTGCTCTAGGGCACAACGACTCCTTACAGAAGCCCCCACCACCGCCCTGTTCTCTGCTTTCTGCCCGGGTGTAAATATGGTAAATCCAAAAGTGGATTAATTGAAAAGCAATAAACACTCACACTGCCGCTCTAACGATAACCCCCTGAAGCCAGCTGCTTTCCCTAATGAAGTGTGGAAGCATTACCTTGAACAATGAGGTGATTGTGTGGTTCAACAAGAGTGTGGTGGCTCTGATTGAACCAGAGGCGCAGAGATCCTGCCGGCAGAGACACCGCGTAGGGTCCTAATGCCTGCGGCTCCTCGTCCCTGGAGAGGATGCCTTTTTAGGGTATGTTTGTGCATGAAGCCTGGGGCAGGCTTTAGAGCCAATGTCTGAACTCAGAATCTTCTCTTTTGGCCCCCAGATCCCAAAGTGGGAACTCTGAGGCCTTGGCTTATATTTTTAGTGGTTTTTAGATTATTTGCAACCATCTTAAAAACACGTTGAGGAAAAGCATCCCCTGTTCTTTGCTGTTTCTTTCCCTCTTCACCTTCCCTTCTCCTGTCTGTCTGCTTCTTTCTCCCCAACTTTTACCTGCCAGCTGTAAGGAACTTCATCACAATCCCCAGATTCTTCCTCATGCAGTGAATGCCTTTTGAATTTTTTTATTCCTGGAGGTGTTGAAATGCAATTTTATGTTATTTAATTGTGTTGAATTTAATTCTCATACCGCCCATCCATTTTAGCACATAGAGCCCCCTGGGTATTCCATATCCTCCCTGGAGAGTCCAAGGTATAATAATGGGGTCTATCATGTGGGATAAATGAAGGAAAAGAGGAAAACAAATCTCTTTATAGAATAAGTTTCTCCTTTGTCACTGGGATTAATTATAAGTTTAATGCCTTTTTTTCTAAAGTACATGACCTAACCCAAATTTATTTATAAACACGCCAGGAGGTTGTGAGGGGATGGCAGGGTAGGTTTTTCTGTTTGCTTGTTTGTTTTAATTTTATTTCCTTTTCTTTGCTGGAGAAGTGGGGGCCGGAAAGGAAATGAATCAGAAACTGGCTTAGAATCTATAGCCCAGTTCCCCGAAGTTGTAAATTGGTAAGACCAAAGAACTGAAGGAAAAAAGACAGCTTTCACAGGTGATCTTTTTGTGATCAGTTTTCGTTCATATCTCAGAAACCGTTCTCCATTGTGACACATGACAGTGATGTTAATGAAACTGTTCATCTGGGTTTCTATAGAAGCTGACCAAATAAAACCCCATATAAACACCTGTATTAGTTTGTTTTCACGCTGCTGATAAAGACACACCTGAAACTGGGAACCCAGAGGTTTCAGTGGTTTCGGAGGAGGTCTGGGGGTGAAGGCCGATCTTCTGGGTGTGATGTCATTTGCAGGAGCAGCGCCTTTGTTTCCGCAAATGCTGAGGTGTTTAAAGACGGATGTACCATCATGGTTTTCCACATGGCGGGGGAGGCCTTGAATCATGGCGGGAGGCAAAAGACACTCCTTACATGGCAGCAGCAAGGGGAAAAATGAGGAAGAAGCAAAAGCAGAAACCCCTGATAAACAGACCCATCAGATCTCATGAGACTTATTCACTAGCATGAGAACAGCACGGGAAAGACCAACCCCCATGGGTCAATTACCTCCCTCCAGGTCCCTCCAATAACACCTGGATTCAGCAATTCAAGTTGAGATTTGGTTGGGAACACAGCCAGGCCTTGTCAACACCCAACTAGTCCATTTTTTTAAAATGTACTTGGTACCCCATAAGCATGATTTTAGCTTATAATGATTTATTTGTTAAACCTCCTTCATATCACTGAATGAAGTAAAATATTTTCTGCGTGCGAAAAGTCACCTGGTGAGTGTCACCACCACCTTCATACGCTGACCATTTTTTTCTTGTTTGTTTTTTTTGAGACAGAATCTCGCCCCATCAGCCAGCCTGGAGTGCAGAGGCAACCTCTACCTCCCAGGTCCAAGCGATTCTCCTGCCTCAGCCTCCCAAGTAGCTGGGATTACAGGTGTGCACCACCATGCCCAGCTAATGTTTGTATTTTTAGTAGAGATGGGGTTTTACCATGTTGGCCAGGCTGGTCTCAAACTCCTGACCTCAGATGATCCACCCGCCTTTGCTTCCCAAAGTGCTGGGATTCCAGGCAGGAGCCACCAAGCCTGGCCACGGACCACTGTTACCACCGTTCTCACTCTTGTCATTTCAGAGTAGGAGATGATGTTCCTGAGCACACGACAACAGCCGTGAGTCTCACGCCACGCCGTGAGGCCTGTAGAAGCAGCAGGGGCACTCACAGCTCCTGTGAGTCCGGTGTCTCTACTTCTTGGTCTGAGTCCTGGCATCATTGCCTTTTTCTACCCTCAGACAAAATAGATAATTAATTTTATTCTACTGATAGCAATGGTGAGATTGCAGAAAAGGAGAAGGAGGCAAATAGAATTTAAAACCACGCACTTCACACACACACAAATAGCCAACACTAGGAAGACGGGCAGCACCAAGCGTTGTCGGTGAGAATGTGGAGAAACTCAGGCACGACACGGTAACCCCCACTCTGAAAAGGAAGCAGTTTTGTATACAGCGTAATATGCTACTCTCATCCCCAGCCGTTCCCCATGCAGACAGTCAGTCACGAGGAAACAAAGCCTATGTCCCTAAAGCACCTGCGTGAGAATGTCCAGAGTAGCTTTATTCGTGGTCTCCCAGGATGGGGGACAGCCCCAGCGTCCAGGCGAGTGCCCATTGCCTGTGGTACATTTGTACAACACAGTCCCACTCCTCAATGAAGACAGATTTCAACACCCACCGCAGCCTGGTGAATCTCAGCAATAGGTATGTAACATGTGATTTCATGGCCGTGACATTCACACGACAGACCTGGTTGGCTCATGGTGAGATAAGTCAGGTCATTAGTGGTCCTGGTTGGTGGGAAGAGAGAAGTGGACTGGATGGGGCATGGGGGGGCATTTGGGGTGATGGAAATGTTCTAGTTCCTAATGGATTGGTGGTGACATAGGTGTGCATGCTCATCAAAACTCATCCAACGTGGCCGGGCGTGGTGGCTCACTCCTGTAATCCCAGCACTTCGGGAGGCTGAGGCAGGCGGATCGTTTGAGGTCTGGAATTTGAGACCAGCTGGACCAACATAGTGAAATCCCGCCTCTACTAAAAATGTGTGGGGGACTGGTCAGAGGGCTGGGAAAAACTACAGGGAAAGGACGCAGACCTTTTCTGCAGAGCCCCGGGGAAGAGGAGCTGAAGGCAGCCGTTCTATAACTCTGAGGCAGAGGGCAAGGAGTTGGTAAAAGGCAGTGTGGGAGAATTTAAACAGGCTTGATTGCTTATGTTGACCAGGAACTGACCTTTGGTCATCCTCGCCTGACATTCCCTGAAAGGGGAGCAATAAATGTTCATTGCTACAGGTCGTGTGGGCTCCAGGTTTTCAGCGTTACGCCTGCGCTGAGTAAAAGCAAGCAGCTCCAGCTTGTCGGGGCTGCTCTCCGGTCGCTGGAGCAAGCCAGGCCCCTCGCTGCTCTTACACTGCATACCTGTGTCTGAGAACTCATTTCATCCGTCGGTTGGCCAGGGTCTCCAGGACACACCCGACAGGGGGTGCCCCGCGTGAGGAATAATGAACTCACAACCTTTGGATTATGAGACCCAGCAAAAATCCAGAAAAAATTAGCCGGGCGTGGTGGTGCATGCCTATAGTCCCAGCTGCTCGGGAGGCAGAGGCAGGAGAATCGCTGAAATCTGGGGGGCATAGAGATTGCGCCACCGCACTCTAGCCCGTGTGACAAAGCAAGACTTCATCTCAAAAAAAAAAAGAGACAAAAAATCAGCTGGGCATGGTGGCGCGTGCCTGTAATCCCAGCTACTCAGGAGGCTGAGGCAGGAGAATTGCCTGAACCCTGGAGGTGGAGGTTGCAGTGAGCCGAGATCGCACCATTGCACTCCAGCCTGGGTAACCAGAGCGAAACTCCGTCTCAAAAAAAAAAAAAAAAAAAAAAAGAAAGAAACCTCATCCAACTCCATGCTTAAGGCCTGTGCATTTCATGGCATGTACTTTTAGCTGACTTAATACAGAAAATTAGGGGAAAGAGACGTGGGGAGCTGTGCATGCGGAGCGGTTTTGGAGGAGGTCTCGGGGTGAACGCCGATCTTCTGCATAGGATGTTGCCTGCAGGAGCACCCGCTTCGTTTCTGAATGCTGAGGTGTCTAGAGAGGGATGCATCATCATGGCTTAGCAGAAATCGAGTTATGTGCACATGTGTTTACACAGACACACCCATACACACCACACCAAGCAACGTGTAAACAGCTGTGCAATCCAGTTTGGCAGTGTATTGATTTTCCTTGCTGTATTCTTTGAACTTTTTTCTTTTTGAGATGGAGTCTTGCTCTGTTGCCCAGGCTGGAGTGCAGTGGCATGATCTCGGCTCACTGCAACCTCTGCATCCCGGGTTCAAGTGATTCTCCTGCCTCAGCCTCCCCAGAAAGTGGGATCACAGGTGCCTGCCACCACGCCCAGCTAATTTTCTAATTTTTCATACAGATGGGGTTTCTCCATGTTGGCCAGGCTTGTCTTGAGCTCCTGACCTCATGATCTGCCTGCCTCAGCCTCCCAAAGTGCTGGGATTACAGGCGTGAGACATTGCGCACGGCCTTCTTGCCTTTTTAATGCAGGAGGCTGTGCCTGGGCTGTTATGCAAGAGTACTTTCTGTAGTTAGAACCACGTGAGGCCGCGGGTATCACACTGACCTTCCCCTGGCTTTTGGACTCGAAGGGACAGGGCGTTCCTTTATGCAGTGAAGAAATCTCACTCGAGCTCTCGAAGCCTGTTTTCTGATCTGCAGAACAAGGATCACAGCAGCTCTGTTCCTCAGGGCGTGCTGTGACAGTGGAACTCAGAGACCATATTTAGATGCTGGGCGGCGCGTCCTGTTGGGTAAACATGGGTAGTTACCATCATGATCAGCTTGATCACTCTCATCATTACAGCGCGGGAAAGCCAGGCTGGCAACATCTGTCATCCCGGCAGTCTCCTCTCTGCACAGCAGACTCCGCCTCCCTCATTCTGTGCCAGGAGTTTAGGATTCCTGGAGGCCAAGCAGAAAAATCTGTCTGCCCTTTGGCTTCACGTCTCTCTAGCCTCAGGGTCCTACCAGAGCTACTCCCTTGAAAACCAGTCCTCTGCAAACATCAAAGAACTGTTGCTTTTCTATCACGATTTCTGGGAGCAAATGATGTCCTTCAATGCCATTGCTATTTCAAAGGAGAAATTTACATTTTACTGGCAAATCCATCAGGGAGAGGGAGGATGCATTTGGTCCACATGAAATAATTATTTCTCATTTTTTGTGTGTGTTTGTTAAGCTTTCATGCAGATGTTTTCCAAGGTTTTTATTCCCTTGACTGTGGTACGTATTTCACGGGACAGAGGACTGGATAATACTGCCCCGAAGGCCTCTGCTACCTAAGAGGGGTAAGGGAAGGTGGCCTCCTCCGGGGAGGTGGCTGGGTTTTCACCTGGCCAGCATCTTCACATCTTGTCTGGAAGCGGAACGACTAACAGAGGTGGCCCAGTTGGGTTGTGGTTTGACTTTGATGTTGATTAGGTCAGAAACTTCCAAATGCTGAAGGGGGTTTTCCTCCTCATATATGATCTCCCAATGCCAACCCCTGGTTCAGCATTTCCCTGATAATTGGGGTCACCTTGGTGCTGAAGCCCAGACTCCCTGGGAGGTGACCTGTCAATATCGGTGCTGCTTGCCTCAGCCCTGGCTGTTTGGTGGGCCCTGTCAAGGTAGGTGTAAGGTCCCAGAGCAACCAGGGTCTCTGGAGAACACACATCGGTTTGCAAAGGCTGTGGCCCCATGTGGGGTTTTGGCAAAGGCCCAGGGAGCTGTTCCGGAACCACAGAGGCCTCCACTGCCTCTCCAGACTCTGGGCTTTAGCCTGGAGATGGGCAGAGACCCCCTAGGAGTTTGCAGGGGTACTCAGTGACCCCTGACCTTGGTGAGCCAGGGGCTCAGGCCCCTTCCCTGCCATGCTTGGAGGATGCTTGGAATGGAAACATCCTTACCAGACCTGGGGTCTTCGGACATCAGCTGCCTTCCTGTGCTTCCCTGGAAGGAAACAAAGATGGGGACACCCCAAGCCTCGATTTCCCTCGTGCCTTTCCAAGGAGCCATTTTCCAATTACGGCGAGGAGGAGTTAGGATCACAGAGTCACTTATAAATAGCTCTGTGTGTCAGGAGGCACATTTCATCTTGCCAAGAGAAGGAGCCTTCGCCGGGGCCAGGGAGTGGCTTTCCTCTGAGTTCTGGCTGCGGATCCCAGGAGCTTACTGAGTGAGTGATGAGGAGACAGGCGGCCCTCACCCTCTCCTGGACTCTGCCTCCCGGCATCTGGGAGCACTGCAGCAAGGCCGCAACCTCTCCAGGGTCCTGGCCACCCAAGTGCCACCCTCAAAGGCAATGGCCCCACTCCGTGGCATCCTTACCACTGTGAAGAGCATTCCCATGCGCTGCCCACATCCCGGCCCTGAGCAGGAAGGCAGGGCTTTTTGGCACCTTGTCAGAGCCGGGTGCTGGCTTGCGTGACAGGTGCAATGGGTTGGATGCTGTCTTAGTCTGTTCATGCTGCTGTCACAAAATACCATAAACTGACCTGGGTGTGGTGACTCACACCTGTAATCCCAGCACTTTGGGAGGCTGAGGCCAGTGGATCACTTGAGGTCAGGAGTTTGAGACCAGCCTGGACAACATGGCGAAACCCCATCTCTATTAAAAATACAAAAAATTAGCTGGACATGGTTGCACAGGCCTGTAATCCCAGCTACTTGGGAGGCTGAGGCAGGAGAATTGCTTGAACCCAGAAAGCAGAGGCAGGAGTGACCACAGAGTGATCGTCACTGCCGTCTATTAAGTTTTATCATGGATCTATGTTGTCGTATCTGACGAGTTTTGATAAATAGTTATGAAAAATCCAATCCTGCAACTGTGGAGAATGAGTATGCAGATTTCCCCCGCTTATCTGCTTATGCAATGAATTATATGGGTCGATGAATTATACACTCAAGCCTGGGTGACAAGAGCGAAACTGCATCTCAAAACAAAAAACAAACAAAGAAAAAAACATAAACTGATAGCTTCTAAACAATAGGCATCATCTGTTATCACTCCAGAGGCTGCGAGTTCAAGATCAAGGGCCAGCAGATGGGCTGTGTGGTGAGGGCCTCCTTCCTGGATGGTGGTCTTCTTGCTGAGGCCTCTTTTCCAAGGGCACTAATCCCATGTATGAGGGCTCCACCCTCATGACCTTGTCACCTCCCAGGGGCCCCAGCTCCTAACACCCTCACATTGGGGCTTCTACTTCAACACATGAATTTGGGGGGGCTCTCAGACATCCAGACCATGGCAGAAATCCACATGGCCCCTCGGCTCAGGGAAGGTCATTTCATCATTCATAACGCAGATTTACATGAAGCAGGAAGAGCATGACAGCAGATCAAGTTCAGTGCTAGCTGGTATAGCATGCAGACCTTTGTGGTATTAAGTGAATGGTGGATGGGCGGGTGGGCAGCTTGAGCCCAGCAGAGGTATTTTGCACACAGTGCTGGAGCCATCTAGGGAGCTGTCTTGAAAGGGGCTGCCTGACTTAATAGGAACAGTGAAATTCAGATCCTCGGAGATCTGTGTCATGGACCAACCAGACAATCCCAGGTCCCCCTCGCCTGCCTGTCTGTCCATCTGGTTTACTTCCCGTCATCAAGCCTGTCCAGGTCCCAAGTCCCTGTGGAGCTCTCCTTGCTTCTGGTACCACCCCACTGCACCTTCCACCATCCTGACACCATGCCATGCCTAAGAGTACCCAGGCTGTTCCTCCCATTTCCCCACTGTATTAGTCCATTTTCATGCTGCTGATGAGAGCAGTGAGGTTTTCAGGCACCCACTGTGTGGTGGTCTGATCCTTCTCACCACTGATCCTTCTGGCCCTTGATCTTATGCTCCCCAAGGCTGGGAAGAAAAAGGTTTAATGGACTTACATGTCCATATGGCTGGGGAGGCCTCACAATCATGGTGGAAGGCAAGGAGGAGCAAATCACATCTTACATGGATGGCAGCAGGCAAAGAGAGAGCTTGTGCAGGGAAACTCCCCTTTTTAAAACCATCAGATTGGCTGGGCATGATGGCTCACACCTGTAATCCCAGCACTTTGGGAGGCCAGGGTGAGTGGATCACTTGAGATCAGGAGTTTAAGACCAGCCTGACCAACATGGTGAAACCCCATCTCTACTAAAAATACAAAAATTAGCCAAGTGTGGTGGCGGGCGCTTGTAATCCCAGCTACTTGGGAGTCTGAGACAGGAGAATCGCTTGAACCTGGGAGGTGGAGGTTGCAGTGAGCCAAGATTGCACCACTGCACTCTAGCCTGGGTAAAAAAGTTAGACTCAGTTTAAAAAAAAAAAATCATATCTCATGAGACTTATCCACTGTCACAAGAACAGCACGTGAAAGAACCACCCGCATGATTCAGTCATCTCCCACAGAGTCCCTCCCCCAACACGTGGGAGTTAGGGGAGCCACAAAATGAGATTTGGGTGGGGGCACAAAGCTAAGCCGTATCACCCATGTTGGTCTTTATGTTCCTCAGAGGCAGAGGCCAAGGGTGCAGCTTTCTAGGTGACAGTGTGGGATTGTAGTGCACACCACCTGTGGGACCTGAGCAGGTGAAGCTACCTGCTTCACCACCTGCCTGTACCTCCTGAACACGCTCGGGCCCTGTGTGCACCCAACACTGTCCTTTGGCATGAGACTTAGATCATTTTCAGGCACCCACCTTGTGCTCTGATCCTTCTCACCACCTATCATTCAAATGGTTTGTTTGTGGGTTTGTGGGGCAGCCACCAGCAAGTGAGGAACAGGTCCCCATGAAGCCTACAGGTGTCCTTGATGGAGGGAGGGGCAAGGACTGGGTGGATGGCAGGGTCTGCCAAATTTAATAGAGATTGGGGATTGAAAGAAGTGCCAGTTACAAGGGGCTGTGCTGGGAATTTGGGGTGCTGCTCCGGGAATGGGCTTGACCTGCTTACACAGCGCTGAAATGCTGCATTTCAGGGAGAGGCGGGTTTGGGGCTCTGCAGCGATCTGGGCTCCAGGAAGATGTGCAGGCGGCATTTTCACAGGCTCTGCAGGGCTTTGCATTCACTCACAACGCCTTCTCAGTACTCCAAAGCTATGTATGATGGCTTAGGAAGAGTGGGGACGGGAAGTCTCTTTGCATCTGGCACACTGCAATGCTGTAGGATGTGGCAGTGCACGTGGCGGAAGAGGCAACAGGGCTCCAGGAGTCGGGGCCTCCAGCCAGTGGTCATGCACAGCGTGTGAGGTAGGGGTCCGGACCAACCTCGAGCCCTGGGGCCCCAGACCCTCATGGACGAGCCATGGGTGCCTCTGCTGTCTTTCCCAGCGACGCCTGCCCATGACGAGGGTGGTGGAGACTCGAGCCCCGTGCCTTTCTGTGATCCTAACTCCTAGTGGGCTGCGGTTGTCGTATTACAGGTTTTGAAGATATGCTTCAAAGCTTGAGGCTAAGTTAGTGTTATTTTATTTTGTTTTATTGTTTTGAGATGGAGTCTTGCTCTGTCACCCAGGCTGGAGTGCAATGGCGTGATCTCGGCTCCCTGCAACCTCCGCCTCCCAGATTCAAATGATTCTTCTGCCTCGGCCTCCTGAGGAGCTGAGATTACAGGCATCTGCCACAATAGTCGGCTAATTTTTGTATTTTTAGTAGAGACAGGGTTCCACCATGTTGCCCAGGCTAGTTTTGAACTCCTGACCTCAGGTGGAGCACCCACCTCCGTCCCCCAAAGTGCTGGGATTACAGGCGTGAGCCACTGCTCCCGGCTGGCTAAGTTAATGTTAGGTGTAAGCATTTGAGGTGCTAAGGAGGAAATGGTTGTCAGTTTTTGAGTTAGGAGAACATATGGAAACTCCCCCTTCTCCCCCAGCTGGTAGAATCAGTGGAGGGGGCTGTGCTCTCTCCTGGGCTTGGTTCCCGGATGCACTGCCCTTCGGAGTGGCTCTGTTGAAAAGAAATGTGACCTCCCTCCTGACATTCCTGCATCCTTAGGGATCCCTGTGGCCCTGAGTGCCAAGGGCAGAGCCCCCAGAGCCCCTGGCAGGGTGTCCATCTACATTCTTACACTTGCTAATTCCAGTGCCGCCTCTCAGGGCGGGGCGGAGGGGGACTTTGTCAGCACCAGTGAAAGGTCCCGTCTCAGATGCGATTGCTTCATTCCAGGAAAACCCAACATCAGCACAGAGTTCTGGGGTGATTCCCGCAAGAACTCAGCCTGTGATGAGCCATCGATGCTGCTTGGAACTGCAGATGACATTTCAAATGCAGGATGTCAATCATAGGATCACAGCAAAGGCTCTGGAATAGTGCTGCTAACTCTGTCTTGGGGCAGGAGCCAACGGGAGTCCCCCCAAGAGGCTGCCCTTAAGGGCACAGCAAGAAAGCCCAGCTTTGAAGGAGACAGGTGGGGAGGTGGCAGGTGCTGGGACCTCGGCCCCACACTGGGCTGAGAGAGGCCAGTGAGGAAGATGGGAAGATGCCCTCTGCCTCTTCCCTGGAGGCGCCGCCCCGCCCTTTCCTTTGAGATGCGCAGAAGAGAATTACAGACTCCTGCTTTGTGTTACATAACTTTTGTTTCAATGTCCATAAAAGGCCTTCCTCCTTCCCAGCCAGCAGATACGGAAGTGAGAATGAGGGTGATTTAGAATGCCAGCGAGGCGGCTCATACAAATGCCCAGTGGGGTGCAGGGGCCATGCCCGGTGGCCACCTGCTGCTCTGCTGTCTGGTGGCATGGTACAGAACAGGCTGCCCACCATCCAAATTTTCCCAGCCTCCTGTCTGTCTGAAGGTGCCAGCCATGCCCCAACCTTGGAAACAGCCATGCCCCTTGCCTGTTGCTGTTTCTCAGGGCTCCCTGGTATTGACCATCCCCAGATGCTTCCCAGGGCCATGGTTTCTTGTCCCATCCTCTCTGCAGAAGCCAGGGTTCCCTTTGCTTCACGTGGGGATTCTTCCCATCAGCTGCCAGTCTTGCCTTCTGCACTGATGTCCGACCTTCCTCCCTGTGCGTATCCATCTTGCCTGTCTTGCTGGTACGTTCACCACGTCTCCCATCCATCCTCCAAACCTTTGCCTGGGCTGTGACCTCTGCCAGGAGCGCCTTCTCCAGGTACTCCAGGTGATAGCTTACAAGGGAGGCGACAGGAAGTCTCCTTGCATCCCGTGGGTATGGGAGGCTCCTTTCTGCTCTGGGCTTCTTTAAATCCTAACATTCCCCCCTCAAGGTTGCATTATGGCCGTGCCTTGCAGGCAGACATCTGTATTACCAGAATGTTATTTGAAACAAGGAAGGAGGAGGACGGCTGAATGAATGGGAGAGAAAGCAGGTGAGCGGTAGAGAGCTTAGTTCTCATTTCTTCCCTGGCTCCTTTCCAGGCCTTTAGGGCGCTGGCAAACCTGGACAAAGCAGTGTCTGTTCTCACGGGACGCATCCTTCCCCTGTGCGGGGCACTTTTCACCATAGAAGATTCTGTGGGTGCCCCGCCTGAGTGTGGCTTGTCATAAATGCTCAAAAATAATTTGTCATTTGTTGTTTCTTGTGCTGCTATGTCTTACAAAGGTGATTGACCTGTGATTATATCATAACGTAAGTTTTTAAAAATGCCATAGTCCATGAAAGTGACAGTCATCCTCTATGCTAAGGTGACTGGATGAAGATTTTGAGCCCGAACAGCTTGAGTGAATGTCTTGGCTTCAGTGTTGACTGTGATGTGGATCAAGTTTCTTAATCTCTCTGTGCCTCAGTTTCCCCCCTCTGTCAAGTAGAATAATGGTGCTTACTTTCTAGAGCTGTTAGGATCAAAGGAGGTGGCCCCAGGGAACTCAGAACAGCATGTGGTGCCTGAGCCCCGGCTGTGTCTTTGCTGTTAGTGTTCTTGTCACTGCTGTGTACACCTGCAGCCAGAGATAGACCCCACACTCTGCCTTTCTCATGTACCCAGACCAACAGCCTGATGCCAGATGCACACACTGAGCAGTGCTGAGATGTCACATCCGAGTCAGCCCCCTCTTCCTTCTCCCAGAAGACTTTCACTGGGAACCCGTGATAAGCCGAGCATTGGGCAGGCAGCGCCAGAGGACAGGCAGGAGGCTGATTTCTGCCAAGAGGATTTTCTAGGCCTTGAAATCATCAAGGGGAGAAATAGGTGATTATCACAAGTAAATGTTTGCATTGTTCTCATTTGCATTGTGAGCTGAGTCCTTTAGACCGCAGAGAGGTGCCTGGGCTTAAGCTCCTAGGGATCTTCTTTGGAAAAGGGCTTTTCTTCGGAAGGAGAATCCCGGAATCACTAGGGGATGGTCCACGTGTGTGTTATTTTAGCAGCTGTCCTAGGTGCGCATTCAAGTACAGATGTGGGTGTGCACTTGTGTCTATCTGATTGTGCATTTGTGTGGGGTGCCCGGTGATCTGGGAGCTTGGGTGACCTTTACAATCAGTAGTGTGCAGTATTCGAAGACCTTATCAGTCATCATTTTTCTAACCATAGAAACTTTTTTAGGGGTGACCACATGCCAGGCACAGCTCTAAACCTTTGCTTATGTTGTAACCAAGCGAGCACGAAATCACCACTCAGACAAAGACTAGGCCAAATTGCAGGGCCTTCATTGCTGGTGGCCACGGAGGACTTGTGTCTCTGCATCCCGTGGCCCTGAAAGGAGGGTGTCAAGACCTTTTATGCCCGTAGACCACCTCCTGGGCGGGGGTTAGGGCGAGGGGCTTCGGACATTCCAAGAGCCAGTGGACTTTGCACATTCTATAAACCACCTCCTGAGTTGGGGTGGGGGCGAGGGGCTTTGGACATTCCGAGGGCCAGGGGGCTTTGGACATTCCGTAAACCACCTCCTGAGTGGGGGTGGGGGCGAGGGTCTTTGGACATTCCGAGGGCCAGGGGGCTTTGGACATTCCGATTGTTACTTAAGTGGTTCACAGTAGTCAAGGTAAGCATTAGTTTACACATCGCCTGGGTAGAGTGGAAATTACAGACCTTACTGACTTATTACAAGTCTTAAAATGGCGCAGGGGCCAAAATGGCATTGGTTTGGACTGCTTGCCTGTCATATTAGGGTTACAGAGAGCAGTTTCAACGGACAGCAGAGGTATGGTCAAGGTATGCAGTTTATGGGGCGTATACCATGTCACACTTAGGAGATCTCAATAAACCCACACACCAAGTCCATTTCACAGGTAAGAAAACCGAGGTTTGTGGATCACGCATAATGCCCAGGGACACATCGTACAAATCTGTATTTGCACCCAGGCAGCCCGAGCCCCATCCTACACCCTCCGCCTCCATGGCAGCATCCCCCTGCCAGTCTGCCAGTTCCACCTCGGGCATTCAGCGAGGGCTGGCCTGTAGGAATGCGGGAGAGATGCCCTCGCCTTGGTGGCAGAGACGCCTACTGCCATATTGAGCCAGCACAACCCTCAGGGGTCTGGAGAAGGAAGTGCTGGCTCAGCCTGAGCAGGCCAGGGCATGGGTCCGCCTCGCCTGAGTCAATATCCAAAGGCTGAGTTGGAGGTGGCCTGTAGGAAGAGGTGCTCTCCCTTAGGGAGAAGGGCACCTCAGCTTGTGTTGCTCTGATTGAATGTGTCCTGGAGACATGCTTATCTCTAAAGCTTCCTTTTCTACCTTCATGCCCACGGGAAGCTACCACTCAGGAGGCTTCCCCCATGTATTAGTCCGTGCTCACACTGCTGTGAAGAAATACCCAAAACTGGATGATTTATAAAGAAAAGAGGTTTAATCAATGCACAGTTCCGCGTGACTGGGGAGTCCTCGGGAAATTTACAATGGTGGCAGAAGGCAGCTCTTCACAGGGCGGCAGGAGAGAGAATGAGTGTCAGCAGGGGAAATGCCAGATGCTTACGAAACCATCAGATCTCATGAGAACTCACTCACTATCACCAGAACAGCATGAGGAAACCACCCCCATGATTCAGTTATCTCCCGCCGGGTCCTTCCTGTGGCACGTGGGGATTAGGGGGATTGTGTTTCAAGGTGAGATTTGGGTGGGGACGTAGCCAAATCACATCACCCTACAACTCTGCCCTGTGATACTGCCCACAAGGCTTTGGTCAGAGGCCATCTAACCGTTGAAACCAATGGGTGAATCTGATGATTTCTGAATTCCCTTCAGGGATAATTTGCCTTCTTCCTGAAGAGTAGCATACATTTGTGGCCAGACAGCTCTATCACCCTCTTCTGTCACATCCAAAAAGTCTGACAGTCTTCCTTCATTTGTCCCTTCTCCATCCCTTTCCATTTAGACTGACAGTGTTCCTGCTCTTGTAATCTGGTACAGTATCAAGTGATGTTCCAGCCACACCCTTGGTGTTTGTTTTGTTACAATGTGGCTTTTTCACTTTTTGCCATATGGACAGACTGAGAATCTTCCAGATCTTCAAGCTCTGGTTCCTTTTTGCTTAACAATTCATTCTTTGATTCCTCTCTCTCCTTTTGCATTTTACTGTAAGCAGTCAGGAGGATCCAGCTGCTCCTTCAACACTTTGCTTAGAAATCTCCTCAGCTAAATATCTGATTTTATCGCTCACACAGTCTACCTTCCACAAAAACACTAGAACACAGTTGAGCCAAGTTCTTTGCCACTTTAGAGCAAGCATCACTTTTCCTCCAGTTTCAAGTAACATGTTCCTCGTCTCCATCTGATATCTCAGCAGAATCACTCTAGCATTCATATTTGTAGTATGCACCTCAAAGCTCTTCCAGCCTGTAATCATTACCCAGTTCCAAAGCATTTCCATAATATTTTTAGATATTTGGTTTTCTTCACCAACACTGTCATGTGTGCGTGTGTGCGTGTGTGCGTGTGTGTGTGTGTGTGTATACATATACATACCTGGCCAGGCGTGGTGGCTCATGCCTGTAATCTCAGGACTTTGCAAGGCAGGCAGATCACATGAGGCCAAGAGTTTGAGACCATACTGGCCAACATGGCAAAACCCTGTCTCTACTAAAAATATATATATACAAAAATTAGCCAGATGTGGTGGTGCATGCCTGTAATCCCAGATACTTGGGAGGCTGAGGCACAAGAATCGCTTGAGCCTGGGAAGCAGAGTTTGCAGTGAGCTGAGATCATGCCACTGCACTCCAGCCTGGGTGACAGAGCAAGACCCTGCTTCAAAGAAAAAAAAAAAATGTGTGTGTGTGTGTGTGTGTGTGTGTGCACGCGCGCGCGCGCACGCACACATGCATGTATATGTGAGACATTTCAGAATAGATTGCTGCTCCCAACAGCCAATACTTCTAAATAAAGTCCTCAATTAATATACAAATTTAAGCTTTAAAAATATTCTCTAAGAAAAACAAAAATGAAAGGAGAATGAAGACTTTCTGAGGAATATGACCTAAAGGAAAGGTCCTTTGAGGCCTACGCGTGCTCTAAGTAAGGAAGAAAAAACAAAACCAAAAGTCACCCACCCTCCTGTACCAGATCACCTCATACACACAAGGAGAAGGGTTGATTTAAATTGAACAAATGAAGTAAGCCCACTTTGGGAAGATGTTATAGATATTTGTTACAGCCACACCCCACTCCTTGTACCAAAGTCAGCATTTGTTTATAATTTATTGTAAAGAATCAGCTCACGTGATTATGGGGTTGGCCAATTTGAAATCAGTAAGTAAGACTGGAAACTCAGGCAGGAGTTGATGCCTCAGTTGTAAGGAAAAACTTCCATAGGAAACCTCAATTTCTGCTCATAAGGTCCCCAGCTGATTGGATAAGGTCTACTTACATGATGACTTGCCACCAGCTCATTGTAGATGTGTGTGTATGTCTCCAGGCTGGTATTTGAATGCCTGGCTCTTTTGCGGTTGTGAATGCATTGGCCCTGAGCCTAAGGTCTCCCCTTATGAGGCACTATGAGCCTTGCCCATGTGGTTCTGGCCTTCCTTATGGGTCTCCAGGGCCATCCTAGGAGACTTGGCTTCACCTGTCTGTCTGCTGTCCCATATCAAGGATCATGCATCTTTAGGCAACCGATCTGTAGGGCCTGGTTTGGAACAGGTTCCTGTAGCTGATGGTTTTGGTGTCACCCATCTGACTGTGCATACATCGATGGGTAGAATTTTTCCTACAGAACTGAGATCTGAAGAGAAGTTTTAAATGCTTTTTTTGAGGTTTCCCCCTCTCTCCAGTTATATAGACTGGCATGCATCTAATCAGATAAACAGGACTCCTGGGTGTGAGAGCTGGAACCAATCAACCCCCATGGGAACACAGGACATAGTCAATGGGGAGATTTCCAGACTCAGCACTGGTTGAATCCTCAGCTACTCTATGGGTAATTTGTTCCATATGCCTTCTGGACAGAGGCCCTCCACTCATATAGGTTGTAGACCAGTATCAATCTTATCATCATAAAATAGCCAACTGCTTTGAGAGAAGCAAGTGTGGTGGTTGGCAAAGTGAGAGGATGAATATTGATGGATAGCGTGGCTGCCATTTTAAGAGCTCTGATTGGACTCCCTTTGGTGTCAGGCTTTCAATGATATAACAGTGTCTGCAGAAATCATTGTTCTGCAGGTGATACTTAATGTGATTTTCACTTTGCAGGTGGCCATCATCGCAGGCAACTTTGAACTGGCAGAATACATCAAGAACCACAAGGAGACAGACGTCGGTGAGTAGGCCCGTGGAGAGACTATGGCGGGATTTGGTTTGGAGATGCTCCGAGGAGTCACCCACCAGCTTTTTTAAAACGCTCCTAAGATTGGTTTAGAGCCTGCCTTTAGCAAAACTTAACATAGTATTAGCCTATTTTCCGTCTCTTGTCTTACTTTTTTTTAACTTATAGTGGGGATGGGGCTAAGGAGGGTCTTAGAGGTCAGGTCGTCTGAAACGGCCCTCTCTAGAAGGATGATGTTCTCCTCTCTTCTGACAGTCACCATTGCAAGGTTGCTTTCCATGGGAACATCATCGATGCAGTAAAATGGGGAGAGGAACAGGAAGTGTTTGATTTATGCTAAGGGTTGGCTCTAGGCATCCCTAGCTGATGTGTGTATCTGATTTTCCCAATGAGTGATAGAAATGGATACATGTCTTTATGCATTTGTCCAAACTGGTAGAATGTACAAGCCAAAAGTGAACCCTAATGTGAACTATGGACTTCGGGTGACACCGTGGGCTCTCAGTTGTAACAAACGGCCCACTCTAGGGGAATTTTGATGACTGGGGAGATTGCACGTGAGGGGCATGGGATCTGTGGGTCAGCTCTGTTCCTTCTGCTCGGTTTTACTGTGAACCTAGAACTACTCTAAAAACATTTAGATGTTTTAAAAATCTAAATTAAAGAGAAATCAGACTGGAGAACATGCTAAGCGTCAAGCGATGGATGTAGGGCATGGCTCTCGATTGGTGAAACAAATTAATTTGCAGCTGATTTAGATATGTTTATTGGAAGGTGTCGTAACATTCACACTTCTGTTTAGGCAAAGAGCTGGTGACCCAGTGAGGGTGGAGAGAGAGCCAGTGGCGTCCTCTCAGCTCCCCTCTGGTTGCCTCTGCTTTCCTTCCTCCATGGTTGTGCTGACGGCCCTTCCCCTTTTTAGTACCCCTTATGCCAACCAGGAGGACGGTCTCTGGGGCTCCTCCTCTCTCCCGTCGCCCTGCCATCGGCTGGGCCCAGTCTTGCACCTTGGACGAGCCCAATGGCCTGTTCCCTCCAGCCCCGGGCTTCCACAGGACCTACAGCAGGGAGCAGTCCCATTGGACCAGCAGTGGTGAGCTTGCAAAGATGACACCACCCCACTGAGGGGGTCAGGGGGGTGCTCCCGGGTGTCTTTTATTGCCTGTGCCCCACACCCCGTTTTTGGCATCAGGGTGAGCAGAACTGTGTGTTTGGCTGTCGAGGCTTTTCTGTGTGGCATGTGTGCCCTACGTCAACCATGGCCGGTACCTACCCCATCTTGGAGAACCGCACAGGGATGCAGAGCTGGATGCTTGGCTTGCATCATGGAGCACCTGTGCAGAGCCTCAGGGCCTCCCCACAGCTGCGCCTGACACTGATGTGCATGTCCCTCCCATGAGCAAGGGCAGATCACTTAATTGCTCTGAGATCCAGGGTTCCGCCAGGGCTGCCTCAGCACCTCCACGAGTGCATTGCAGAGATGGATGAGTTAATGTCTGCAGGGTGATTTAGGAAATGAACAGAGCCCTCAGAATGCCAGAGGCCGTCTCCCTGCTACCTCCCTAATAAAAGAAAGCAGCACATGGGATAGCTTTGGTTTGAGATCTAAAAATTTCGGCTGCTATGAAGGAAGTGGGACCGTCTTGGGCAGGAGGACATAGCAAAGAAGGGAAGTGAGGGAGCCTGGGCACAGGACCCACCCACGACAGCAGGGGTTGTTGCTGGGACCCCTGGAGCAGGGCCCAGCCAACTCCACAGATCCTGAGTTGTCTGGGATAGTAACAAACTCTGGGGTACCCTCATTATGGGTTTTAAGTGCCCACCTTGACTTTGGCCTGCACTGCAAAGAGGAAGGTGTGAAGTGGCTTCCTCATCCCGGCTCTCCACATGGAGCTGGGAGATAGGAGGGATGCTAGCCCTGCCCCTAACATTGCCCCATGGAGTCACAGCCGCCCACCCTCCTTTCTGAGAAGGTAAGGGTCAGCCACCAAACCCTCCTACTCAAAAACAGGATGGGCCGGGCGTGGTGGCTCACGCCTGTAATCCCAGCACTGTGGGAGGCCGAGGCAGGTGGATCACCTGAGGTCAGGAGTTCGAGACCAGCCTGGCCAACATGGTGAAACCCCGTCTCTACTAAAAATACAAAACCTAGCTGGGCATGGTAGCGTGCACCTGTAATCCCAGCTACTCAGGAGCTGAGGCAGGAGAATCACTTGAACCCAGGAGGCAGAGGTTGCAGTGAGCCGAGGGGGTGCCATTGTACTCCAGCCTGGGCGACAAGAGCTAAACTCCATCTTAAAAAAAAAGACGACAAAACCCGGATGTCTTGCCAAGTCTGTTGACACACTGAGTTGATTTCACAGCCCAGCTTGGGGGACATTGGTGGTCTTTTCAGTTTTCAGATATAATTATTATTAATATCTTCCCTATTTATGATGTAGACACCACTCTACAAATAGAGGGTTTTTCATTATTATAAAAGGAACACCCATTTGTTGGGCGAATACGTTTTAATTACCCCTTACCTGTTCTGATCTATTATTTATTAACTGTAAACAGCACCCCCTATTGAGAGAGGGAGGCACCCACCACAGGCTCACGTGACTAACATAGTTTGAAGTGCCAGGACCGAGGTTTGAGTTCCCTTGCATCTGTGTTTGTGAACTACCCCGGTTCCGCAGGAGAGAAGCAGGGCTGGCTTTTACAATCAGCCGACGCAGGGAGTCAGTGTCTGTTCTCTGCTTTCTGGGCTTTCCCAGGGCCCCAAAGGGAAAGGATCATTTAGAAAATCTCTATTTGCCCACAGCGTTCCTTGGGCAGATACAAAGAAGAAGAAGAAGAAGAAGAAGAAGAAAAACCCCTTGTTTTATCTGAGTCGACTGAGGGTTTGTGATTATGAACTAGCAAACTGGCGTCAACGCAAACTGTGCCTTTTAAATCGGTTGTGTTGAAAGTTTCCCGGAGAGGGGGAGGAAGGGTGTGGAGGCTGTGACGTCTAGGAAGCTGACGTCTCTCAGCGTGTTGATCGATCCAAGCACAGTGAATCTGTTGTAAAATGCTGACCTAATGCCTTCCTAACGAAACCTGTAGGTCTGAACTCAGTTGCTTCTCCCCTCCCCTGAGGTCACCCCATTTTGCATCCCCTCTCTGGTGGGGGGGGCCAGACGCTGGGCAGGTGGTAGGGAGGGTCTCGTGCTCTCTTCCCCACTAGCCTCCGTGTTTTTCGCCTGCATGGGTCTTGCTAACTCCTGCATGCGGTCTTTGCCCACGGTCTAAGAAAGCTGCCCTACTTCTGAGTGAAGGAATAACCACAGTGAAAACAGCTAGCACTTACCAAGTACCGCGGGCCAGCCCTTCCCACACGTCGTCACAACCGTGCAGGCCTCCATGTCCAGAGGCAGTTGCGGTCTCCACGTGAAGAACGGCCTAAGCCACCTGGCATTTGCGGTGGGGCTCCCCTGAAAGCTGGCCTTGAGGTGAGGATTTGAGGGCAGTTTTCATATTGTGGAGGTGATACAGGAAGCACCAGCAGGGGCTTAGGGAAGGAAGTCAGGGGAGGGCAGGGTGCCAGCAGTACCCATGTGCCCATGAGCAGTTGACTCTGTGTGCCCCTGAGGCTCAGGCCGCTGGGGTCCTCCGGGAAGCTGCAGAGGTCGCGCCTGGGCGTTGTGAAGCAGTTCACGTATTTACCCACCAGTTCCAGCTCCTGTGTGTGCTCCCTCTGGGTACCAAGACCCTCATCAGGGGATGGGGGAGTTGCAGGTGCCCGTGGGGGTAGGCAGTGCACACACCCGGGAACAGGGAGTGCCAAGGGGAAGCAAGCAGGGCATCGATGGCATCTTACATTCGGGACTTTCCCAAAGCCACTGGAGTAATTGAGCAAACCAGATTCCAACCCCTCATCCCTCTGATGCTGGAGTGCTTACCGGGAGAAGCTGTCCTCAACCACCAACCCCCGCTGCCTCCCTGGTGAAGCCAAGGAGAACCTTCGACCATACAAAGAGTGTGGGCATCAGTGTGAGTGGGGACAGGGCAGGCTGGGGAGTCTTCACACAGGCAGGGCCTAGAACCAGAGCTGGGCAGGTGGGCAGAGGGATGAGGAGGCTTCCTGGGCCACGGACCACCAACAGGGTGGTCCCTCCATATGTAGAGGGGTCTCTCCTCTCTGCTTCCTCATCCAGGCTCCCTCGCTCTGGGACTACCGCAGGGATTACCCTGGCAGCTCTCAGCCAGCTCCCCAGCTGTGCTTAGAAGGCAGGGGTGGGGCTGGAGGAAGCAGTGCATGGGGTGGAGCCTGGCGGCTGGAGAGAGCTGTCTGAGAACGGATGGGATGGAGGACTAAGGTCCTGGCCTCACGGCAGTGCCGGCTGACAGCCCCCAGGGAAGCCTTTGTGGCTCAGTGGCCTCTCTCACTAGGGAGGCTCGACTTGCCCATCTTCTGAGCTTTCAGGAAACATCATGCTTTAGGCAGAACTGGTCCTGGCCACCCCCGTCCTCACCTGGGGCTCAGAGTAACTTCTCACCCACAGAATCAGTTGTTTTCTCTGCAAATCCTAGATTCCTCTCCATCTTCTGTGATGTTTCTCACCCACTATGAAATAACTCAATTAGCACTGGGAATGCTCCTTCCCAGAATGCTCTTAGCAGCGTCAGGGTCCATCAGGGTTACCCAGGAGACCTTCAGAGGGGAGATGCAGCCTGGTCCTCTGCCCAAGGGGACAGAGACCAAGAGAGGGAGGGAGGAGGAGGACACGCTTTCAGAGCTGTGGAGTCACGTCTGTGGAATCACAGAAGGGGAGAATTCCGGGTGTGAGCCCTTGGAGGCTGTCCATGCAGAATGCCAGCAGAAGGGACCAGCCCTGCCAGCACGTTGAATCTGGACTTCTGGCCTTACGAGATAGTAAATTCGGGTTGTTCTAAGAAACTTTGTTGGTGGTGGTTCCCACCAACGGAGCGGAAAGATATGGCCCCGGTGTCTTCCAGTCTAGAGAGGAACCCGTGTGCGCTGAGGATGGCAGACTGGCTGTGCTAGTGGAGAAGTATCCTTTCTTCCAGGCCACACTTGCTCATGTCAGGCACCTGAAACAGCAGGTCCTGAAGACGCCTGCACTCTCACCAGCTCTCATACACCTGTGTGGCCACCACCTTCCCATGACAACCCTTGTTTTGTTTTGAAGACAGAGTCTATCACTCTGTGGTCCAGGCTGGAGTTCAGTGGCATGATCCCAGCTCACTGCAACCTTCGCCTCCTAGGTTCAAGTGATTCTCATGCCTCAGCCTCTCCAGTAGCTGAGACTACAGGCACCTGCCACCACGCCCAGCTAATTTTTTGTATTTTTAGTAGTGACGGGGTTTCACCATGTTGACCAGGCTGGTCTTGAACGCCTGACCTCAGGTGCTCCTCCCGCCTCCGCCTTCCAAAGTGCTGGGATTACAGGTGTGAGCTGCCGTGCCTAGCCTGGTGACACCTCTTCATTGAGCACCTTCTGCACAGAACCTGCGCTAATTTGGAGATTCAGAAACATTTGCGTGTCCCAGGCCCTTTGGGAGGGGATGTCCATGGAAGATAACATCCCTCCGCCTCCTGCCCCCCAGATCTAAAAGTGATGTTTGAAGGACCCTGTGCACGTTTCTGAGGTGGAGTGAGCTACTGATCATTTGCTGTGTGAAGGGAGGACGCACCGCGCCTGCTCAGGAAAACAGGCCGTTCCACACATGTGGCTTCTCTGGCTGTTGCAGCTCGTACTCCTCTGTGTCCTGGCCCATCTTCCAGCTGCGTCTCCCTCCTCTGCCCTCTCTCCATCTTCCATTCCCAGGAGCCCTCTCTGTTGCTGGCAGCTGTCCCCAAGACAGCCTCTGAGCCACCCCACCCCTGCTCCTGGTCCTGACTGTCTTCTTGGCTTGCCTTCCCTAACCCTCTCCTACCCCTGAGGGCCCCGGTGCCCAATGGCCTCTCCAATTTGGGTGCATCTGAGTCCCTTGGGGAGCTTGTGTGGAATGCAGATGCCCAGTGCCACCCCCCAGAGTCTGACTCGGCAGGTGGAGGGGCCTCTGGAATTGTGGTTTCAAACCTCTCTGGCGGTTCTGATGCTGGACGTCCAGGCTCTGGTTCCTCCTTTGCTTCCCAGGACTTGCCAGGCGTTTCTGCTCATCCCATCTTCCGAGGGCCTGCTCAGGACACAGGGATGGGCCGCACACTCGGTTCCCGGGGCTGCCGCAACAAATGACCACCAACTGAGTGACTTCAGACAGCCAGAATTCACTGTCTCACTGTCTTGAAGGCCGGAAGTCCAAAATCAAGGTGTCAGCAGGCTGGTTCCCTCTGCAGGGGCAGGGGAAGGATCCTTCTTTGCCTCTGAAGTTCCTACGCTTGTGGATGCTTCACCCTGGCCTCCACCTCTGTCTTCATGTGGCTTCCCCTCTGCATGTATCTCAGAGGTCCCACGCTTCCCCCTTAAGCAGACTCGAGTCTTTGAATTTAGAGCCCACCCTAAATCCAGGATGATTTCGTCTTGAGATCCTTCAACTCATCACACCTGAACAGACCCTGTTTCCAAATGAGGTCACAGTTTAGGTTCCAAGGATTAGGACTTGGGCCTATCCTTTTTTTCTTGAGATGGAGTTTCGCTTTTGTTGCCCAGGCTGGAGTGCAGTGGTGCGAGCCCGGCTCACTGCAACCTTCGACTCCCAGGTTCCAGCGATTCTCCTGCCTCAGCCTCCCAAGTAGCTGGGATTACAGGCATACGCCACCACACCCAGCTAGTTTTTTGTATTTTTAGTAGAGATGGGGTTTCACCATGTTGGCCAGGCTTGTCTCCAACTCCTGACCTCCCCATCGGCCCACCTCGGCCTCCCAAAGTGCTGGGATTACAGGTGTGAGCCCTCGTGCCCAGCCGAGCGTATCTTTTTGAGGACCACCATTCTAGCCACTCTAGGAGACTCACATTGCTTCATGACTCTTGTCCCTCCAGGCTGTTACCTCTTCAAGGGCAGGTATCTGATTCTGCCATCCCCACTGTGCGGGGTGCATGGTGGGGCCTCAGGCAATGTGCGTTGGATGAATGGCTCCTACTCCAGCTCCTCTTGTTCCAAGTCAGTCCTTCTCTCATCTTCTCTTTTTTTTTTTTCCCTGGAGATGGAGTCTCCCTCTGACACCCAGGCTGGAGTGCAGTGCTCGGTTCACTGCAACCTCTGCCTCGCAGGTTCCAGCAATTCTCCTGCCTCAGCCTCCCAAGTAGCTGGGACTATAGACACACGCCACCACACCCAGCTAGTTTTTGCATTTTAGTAGAGATGGGGTTTCACCATGTTGGTCAGGCTGGTCTCGAACTCCTGACCTCAGGAGATCCACCCATCTCAGCCTCACCCTAAGTCCTGGGATTACAGGGTGAGCCACCATGCCCGCCCCCACCCTCTGTTCTTGACATCAAACCCACTTTCCCTGGTATTCGGTCTTGAGTGTCAAGAGTGGGACACTTACTGGCAAATGAGTTGCTGGATTGAATGTGTTTATGAGAGGACAATGTCTTATCCATCTCAAACATTTTCAGAGACCAGGAGCAGCCGAGCTCAGAGGCACAGGGGAGAGAAGGCAGCTGGAGGAAGTAGGCTGTGTAGGGTGCAGTGTCAGGGGTCCTCAAGCCACGGATTTCTGGGTTTCTGTGTTGGATCGTGGATGATTACGTGGCCTCCTGATTCTAGCTTCTGTGGCTTGGCTTCCTCCACCCCAAATCCTCCATGACCTTCAAGAGTGCTGCTGCAGTCCTTCTCCTTCAAGGCAAATCTTTTGTCCATTCCTGGCCTCTTGGGTTGGGATGGGTGGTGTCAGATGGTCACTGGAGGACTCCATGTTCTCTGCCTGTCATTTGTCCATCACTGTCAGCCTCAGGAATAACGGTATTTCAGCATTATGGTCTTCAGCAAGACTTGTTTCATACAACGCAGATCAGGAGAAATATGGATGAAGACACACCTGTCCCTTAAACCTGAGGCTGCTGGCTCTCACTTTGGCGTCAGGGCAAACCCTTGGTGCTCACAAAGAAAGCTCTCTCCTGCGGGGAAATGCAAGCGAGGCTGGCCTTTGGCTCCATGGGGTTGGGTTGTATTTCTCAATATGGGATGGGGGAAGCAAATCCCAGCTGTATGTGGGTGTGGGGTGGATGTTGGAGCTTCACCATGTATTGGTTAATATACCAGACATTTTCCTGACTTGCCATCGCAGCCTGGTCACTGGGATGTTCTCCTTTAAAAAGTCCCTTTAAAGGATCAGATGGCCTCCCTGCTGCTGAGCAAGGGATCCTTTGTCTCCCAAGCACGGAAGCAGTCAGTGCGAGGAAATCAGCACCCTTATGAGGACGCTGGAATGTGGCTGTACAGGAGAAGGCAGCAGGCACTGCGAGGTGATGAGTGGGTGCTCTGAGGTCTGTAGAATCCAGAAATGGATTCAAGTCTATCCCTTTTAAAAAAGAGGTTTCAGCCTGCCTCGAAGCATTTTGTTCATGGTCTGGTCAGCATGTATGTTGCTGTTGTCTGATGCTGTGATGCTCCTTCTGTCCCCTTCCTCTTAAAAAAAAAAAAAAAAAAAAAAAAAAACCAAACTAAATGTGACCCCTGTTTGGTGATTTTATTTACCAGCTCGAAGAAAGCGATGGTTTAAATGCAGACGCGAATCCCAAAGTTAATCCCTGCTTGTCGCCCAGTGTTTAGCCAGCCGAGTAAATGAGCCCAGCAGGTTTTAAAGGCTTTGCCGTAGAGCCCCTGACGATGGCTTCCATAGGATGGAGATTCCAAACTGCAAGACCGTCCGGGTGTCGGGGAGCCCGCGTCCGAGACGGTCCTGCACACACATTAAGCATGTTGCCAGCTGATAAGCTTTGGACTGGGACAACCTATTTTTTTACGGTCTTTGTTGTTTTTGCTTTTGCCTGGCTTTGTGGGGAGATGCACTGTCAGATGGATTAAATGACATGGGCTGTTCTTCCTCAGCCGAACAAGGTTTGTTTTCATACCTCTTGTCCTTCCGCAGCTATGGAGAGAGAAGCGAGGGGTTTTTGTTTTTTTGAAAGGAAGCACATTGAGCTGATGTGTGAGTTTGGGTGCCTGATTAGCCGACAGGAATACTTGGATACCGTTGCTAGGTTTCAAGACCGGGTGCCTGTATAATTATGCTTTAGATATGTATAGATGATGAATAGAGGGTGGTGTTTTCAAACAGATTTCTTAATGTAATATTTTAGGGGTGTGTGTGTGTGTGTAAGTCAAATTCAGGCTGATGTTGAGCATGATCCTTTAAAAATATACCTGTTTGCTAGATACTACCTGCTGTGAAATAAAATAGATCAGCTTTGAAAAATCTCAGTTTACCTGCCATTCTGACTGTGAAATGTGCTCCTTCCGATGAAACACAGATGATGGTATGCAGTAAACACAATAGCCTTTTTGTTTGCAAGCAGGAGCAGCAGGTCCCGAGGAAAACCCCAAATCCTCCCCTGTTCCATTTAATGAGATCAGAGTGATCGGGGACCCCGTGGCTGAGTCCCCTCCTATGCATGGCAAAAATAAACCCTCCCAAGGAAAGTCGAGATTGCATTTTTACTTAGCATTCTGCAGCAGCCACACAGCTGTTGACCAGATTCCCATGGACTGTTTTCAAAACAAATGGCTGGAGAGGGAGAACAGAAAACCCCCAACAGACCCAGCAGTTTCGAGGCATATGGGAGCAGCCGGCCACCTCTGTGACCTGTCTGTTGGGACTGACCTGAGTCTTGTCTCGTCCCCCTCCGCAGGACTGTGTCAGCTGTGTGAGTGTGTGTGTGTGTGTGTGTGTGTGTGTGTGTGTGAGCGGCACTGACTCCGCAAGCCGGGCTGCTGGCTTTATCCGGACGCGTTGCCAGCTGTGTTGTTCGTCTGCCCCTCTGGGGTCTTGCTTGGTCTCATTTTCGTGTCTGCCGAAGGGATCGGTCACGTGCGTGTTGCTGTGGTTCTGCTCTCTCCATGCATACCTGTCTAGAAGTTTT
Source organism: Cebus imitator (assembly GCF_001604975.1). Classification (NCBI taxonomy): domain Eukaryota; kingdom Metazoa; phylum Chordata; class Mammalia; order Primates; family Cebidae; genus Cebus; species Cebus imitator. The sequence continues at coordinate 967,617 of NW_016107878.1, read as the reverse complement.
GTTCCGAATCGTAAAGCGGAGTTCACTTGCGGGGAGGCGATCGAAGCCTTTGCGTAAGGGCCGCAGGTGGCCGGTGTGTGGGGTTGGGAGGGTGTTTTTACATGTAGCTGATTTCCAGCACCGACACCCAGGAAGCATCCGCTGGGGGATCGGCCGTCTTGCGTGGCCTGCCACGAATGCTGTGTACACGGTGCCCACGGGGCAATGGCTGTTTTTGTCCTGATGGGATGCTGCAGTGACCGTGAGGTCGGGGGTCCTGTCTAGTGTGCGTCTCTGTGTGCTTTGTCTGTGTTGCTGTGTCCTGTCCATGCCCCTGTCCCAGCCCCTGCCCCTCGCCTCCTGCTCAGCACCTTTACACGGTGGAGCCTGCCTCGTGGCCTGTCCCCTCTTCCACCAAATGGAGCGCTGCTGGGGGACTGGGCAGAGGACATGGAGTCCCTGGCTGCACTGACTCCCGTGCAGTGGACACATGGCTGCTGGGAAGCGTGTCCCACTGTAGATCCCCATGGTGTGCACAGAGATCGACTCCTTCCGTCTTCTGGGTTGAACTGTTCCCCAACCTGAGCTTCTCCAGCTCTTTGCTCGCTGGTCCTGGGCAGTTAGGGCCCCTAGAGAGGAGCCTGTCACAGCCCATCTCCCCCACGGAAGGGCAGAAGCTCAGAGGACCTCCGTTGTGCCCTAGCCTGACCCTCAGCAAGCGGTCCCTGCAGTTCCCCTCTGTACAGTGCTCCGGAGCAGTTGTGGGAGTCGACATTGTTTCCTGGTTCCCAACCACACGAGACCCCAGCTCCTCTTAGAAGAAACGTTAGATAACATCTCCTTCATCATCTTTAAATGCAACTCTTAGATAACATACCCTGACTTACACACATTACTTAGAAAAGATACCCAGCCGGGCACAGTGGCTCACACCTGTAATCCCAGCACTTTGGGAGGCCAAGGTGAGCAGATCACCTGAGGTCAGGAGTTCGAGACCAGCCTGGCCAACATAGTGAAACCCTGTCTCTACTAAAAATACAAAACAGCCGAGCATGGTGGTGGGTGCCTGTAATCCCAGCTACTCAGGACGCTGAGACAGGAGAATCACTTGAATCCAGGTGGCGGAGGTTGCAGTGAGCCCAGATGGCGCATTGCACTCCAGCCAGCGTGACAAGAGCGAGACTCCATCTCAAGAAAAGAAGCCCATCGTGTCCTGCCATAAAAAGGCAGGGGGACCGGATGTGCAGGCGGCCTCTGCTGCCAGGGAGGGGTCCGCCCCGGAAGACCCAGTGCTGTTTTGATGGTCATTCCCTTCCCATCCATCCCTGTCAACCCCAGAGCTCCTCCAGCAGCGTCTCCCAGCATAGGTGGGGTGTGGTCTGAGGCAGGGCTGACTTCCAAAATGGTCAAAGCCTCTCAGGAAAACTCCAAACCAGACAAACCCCATGCTGTCTTTCATTGCATTCCTGGAACATTCGGGGAATATTAAAGCTGTGCAGATTTGTGCCACGTTTCTAAGTCACACACAGGAGGTTGTGCAGATAAACAGGTTCTGCCTCTGTCTGAACGTCTGGCGGATCACTCAAAATCCGCAGGGGCCCATCCCATGCATTGCAGGACATCAGTCTGTCTGGCCCCTGCCCACCACATGTGAGAAGCACCCCCTGCCCCCCACATGTGAGGAGCACCCCCTGCCCCCATTATCATCACAGCCCCAAGCCCCCTCCAGTGGAGTGGGTGCCAGCCTGGTAGGAAATGCTGCTCAGGCACCCACAGGGTTTGCCCTGGCACACTGGCCTGAGCCAGGCTTGGGCTGGTGCATTCTGCTCTCCCTGTCTGCGTCCATTCTCCCAGAAAGTTCCTCCTTTGCCCCTAAGCACCACCAGCCCCTGCTCCTGGCTCCCTGCAGAGCTCTGTTCTGGCCCTTCTGAGACTGAGGAGTCTGTGGGTCTGCAGGTCGGCCTCTGGTTCCTCAGCTCCGACTCCTGCAGAGGGCTGAAGACCACCAAGGTCAAGACCAAGGCAGATTGTCCCTTCCTGGTCCCAGTTGTAAGGCGTTCCCTCACTGCCCCGTGTTCAGTCCAGGAGGACAGGGCTCCTGAGTTCACACACTTGATTGGGGCCCCAGAGTGGGGAGGGAGCTGGGGCTGGAGCCAACAGCCCTGATCCCAGAGCTGCCCCTTCCCCGCTGCTAAGGCTGCCCATGACACGGCTTCTCTCTGCCACCGTGGCTTCGGGGACACTGGCTCCCGCCCTCCCCTCCCCTCCACCTGCCTCCCACCTGCCCTGCAGTTTGCTGTTCACCTGGAGCTGTTTCCTTGGGACTTGCCCTCGCTCCTGCGAATCCACGCAGTTCTGCCCTTCCGGAGGGTCAGGCTGGCCGCTTGGCTTCCTGTGCTCGCGGATGCTGGGCCAGCGTGGACAGATGGCACCGAGGTGGCCTTTCCCGTGGACGTGAGAATAAGCCACTGCCGCCTTTCCGCAAAGCCGTGGGGATCACTGTCCTCTCCCTGCACAACCACCCCTCACCCCGGTGCTCTTGGCTGATTTTGTAAGCAAGTTTTGGGGTCTGCCCTACCTGACCTCAGCCTGCCTTTGCACAGACTAGCCCAGCTGGCCCCTGCTCCTGTTCTGTGTCCTGTTAATGACAAGGTCACGCTCAGCCTGCAGCAGGGAGCAGACACTGCTGAGGAATCCTTAGCTGCTTCTGTCATGATCCATTTTATTAAGGAAAATCAATTTCCCCAGTGCTCTGAGATATATATTCAATCCTTTGCTGGTAGGCTGTGGAACTGGTTCCCACTCCTCGGCCCAGGCACACCCCAGGGGGCTTTCTGCCTGCCTTCCCCGCTGCAGTGACCTCTCTCCTGTCCCACCCTGGAGATCGCCAGGCCTGGAAAGATGTGGTGGATGGCCGAGCTGAGCCACTAGGTCTTCCCTCCTCCCCTCCTTCTCCCCTGCTCCTTCCTCCCCTTTCCCCACTCCCCTCCCTCCCCATCCATCATGTGGTTTGTCTCACCTGCCAGCTTCATGCCAATGACTCATTCTTTTTTTTTTAATTGCATTTTAGGTTTTGGGGTACATGTAAAGAACATGCAAGCTTGTTGCATAGGTACACACATGGCAGTGTGATTTGCTGCCTTCCTCCCCTTCACCTATATCTGGCATTTCTCCCCATGCTATCTCTCCCCAACTCCCCACCCCCCACTGTCCCTCCCCTAGTTCCCCCCAACAGACCCCAGTGTGTAGTGCTCCCCTCCCTGTGTCCATGTGTTCTCGTTGTTCAACACCCGCCTATGAGTGAGAACATGCGGTGTTTGATTTTCTGTTCTTGTGTCAGTTTGCTGAGAATGATGGTTTCCAGGTTCATCCATGTCCCTACAAAAGACCCAAACTCATTGTTTTTGATGGCTGCATAATATTCCATGGTGTATATGTGCAGTGTGTCCTTCTAGGGGCTTGGGGAATTCACATGGATGATTTCTACTTCTCTAGCAAGGGTTCCGTCTCTGCAAGTGAATTAAGTGTGAATTAAAGGATCTAGTCTGGGCACGGTGGCTCACACCTGTAATCTCAGCACCTTGGGAGGCTGGGCTGGGAGGATCCCTTGAGGCCAGGAGTTTGAAACCAGCCTGACAGCATAGCAAGGCCCCGTCTCTAAAAAATAAATAAGTAATTAGCTGGGCACAAGAGGCTGAGGTGGGAGCATCACTTGAGACTGGGAGTTTGAGGCGGCAGTGGGCGGCCACTGCTGTGATGCCCCTGCACTGCGGCCTGGGCAACGGAGCAAGACCTGGTCTCTTAAAAAAAAAAAAAAAAAAGACAATTAAAATTAAAGCCATTAGTCAAAGATGACTGTCCCCCCCCAAAAAATAAATAAATAGTTGAAACCAAAGGATCTAGTATAGTCAAAAGAGCTCTGGAATTCTAGAACTCTGTGCCCACCCATCCACCTGGGGAGAAGGATTATTGGGATCTACCAAGAAGGGGACTGTCCAAGCCCCCTGGAGGGTTATTACTATTATTTATCATTATTATTTGGATTCAGACGGCATCTCCCTATATTGCCCCGGCTGGTCTCAAACTCCTGGTCTCAAGCGATTCTCCTACCTCAGCTCCCAAAGTGCAGGAATTACAGATGTGAGGCTCTGCACCCAGCCCTGTTAGCCACTATCTTAAGACGTGTGTGTCTCTTGTTCCCCCTGCTCACACATCTGCTTCATGGTAAAGCTGTAGAAAGACTCTTGGCCGGGCAAGGCAGCTCGCACCTGTGATCTCTGTCCTTTGGGAGACCAAAGCTGGGGGATTCCTTGAGCCCAGGAGTTCAAGGTCAGCCTGGGTAAGATGGTGAGACTTCACCTCTACACAAAAATTAGAAAACAAAATAGTTAGCCAAGCTGGTGGTGCATGCCTGTAATCCCAGCTACTCAGGAGGCTGAAATGAAAGACGGCAGTCAAGGCTGCAATGAGCTGCGATCGGGCCGCTGTGCTCCAGCCCGGATGACAGAGACGGGTTCTGTCACTATTGACAGAAAGAAAGACTCTGAAGGTGCTTTCAGAAGTAATTGTCTTTCAGGGTTGGTGACCCCAGGGAACCCAGACTCATAATGTGAAAGGGCCCTGGGAATCTTGGGAACCCCCGCTCGGTCTCACAACTCACAGACCTGGCCAGAAACCCGCCTTGGAGATCCTGCACCTGGGCACGTGTGGCTGATGGCCCTGGGAGCTCTGTCCTAGCAGGATCCCGGTCTGCGGGTAGCAGCCAGGACCCTGGCCTCTTCAGTCCTCCTTGTTCTGTGGATGGAAAATCCACGCTTCAGTGGAGCAGGGGCTCTGGTGAGGTACACAGACTGATGAGAGCAGACATCGTGTTCCCCACCCCAGGCCCTGGGTCCTCCCCCGCCCCCAGCATAAGAGACACGCCCGGGGGTGGGTGAGGGGCAGAGAATAGACTGGGCGTCTGTGTCCCCATGGACATGCACCCCTGGCCTCACAGAGCCAGGCGTGCCTGCTTCCAGGCGACTCGAATGGAAGTCTCTGAAGCTCCTGATCCCGAGTGGCTCTGTCTGCCTGTCTGGCCTTCTCTTTCCCCAGCCCCTTCCAGGCAGCTCACAGGCAGGAGCTGGCCCTGCCCCACCTTTTGGTGCTCTGTTCAGGGTGTCCTTTTTCTCAGCATGGCTCCGTCTATCTCCCCAAGTTTCGTCCATCAGTCCCCCAAGTCCTGTCTCCTTCCCAGCCAAGTACAGCCCTTCTTCCGACTAGGTTACCCAATTAGCACACCTCCCTTTTCACATTCAGAGTCACAACTGGCTTCACAGACACTGGGGTACAGGGGTTATCTATCCCCAGGCTAGCTGGGGAGCTCAGAATAGATATCAGGGTGCATGGGCTCCCTATGCCCAGGCTAGCTGGGGAGCTCGGAGCCTGGCTTCTGGCCCCTCACTGTCCCTGACAGCCACAGCACCAGCCCCTGGGCCTCGCACTGGAGAGCTCTACAGCGCCCTGCCACGGAGCGGGCCACAGCGCAGTTACAGTCAGGGTCCTGAAACTCAGACAGACATCCAGCTACCCTCAAAAGCCAGGGAGCTCTGTCACCATTCCTGGGAGAAGTCTGGGGTCCCTGCGGACTCTGCTTTTCCTGACTCCTCATTTGTGCCCTCCCCTGGGTCATCCTGACTCTCCAGGCCTGGAAGCAACTGCAGGAATCCAGCCAAGGCCCCGCTCAGCCGGTGCCAGGAGAGAGGGTCCCACCCCCTTGCTGTCAGAGCGCATCGGTCCTCCGCGAGCCTTGGGGAATTCACATGGATGGTTTCCACTTCTCTAGCAAGGGTTCCCTTCCTGCGAGTGCATTAAGTGTGAATTAATTCGAGTGGGGAAAAGGCATTCAACCCCTGAATTTGTAGCCACTGGTGCTGGAGTCAGGAAATAGTCATAGAGGTCTTAATTTCTGTTAACATGCAAAGGCACCTGGGTAGTAGAGCCGAAGAAAAAGCATTTGACCAAATCCCAGAGGGATGAGGGTTCCCATCCGGAATTTTCCATGTGGTCTTGGACCAGCCACGTCATCTCTTGGAGCCTCAGCGGCCACCACAGATAACAGTCCCTCTCCCTCACTGCTACTGCATTTGAGACCCTCTTCTGGGCTGAGCTCAAATTCAGACACAGAATCGAGAGTCCTTTCTTGAAGTGCCTTTTGCGATTGCAAATATTGGAGCCTCATAAGATGGGAAGAATATGCAAGGTAGAATTAAATCGCACAGAGGAAAGATTTCTAATTCTGGTTCTAATAAGCATAAGTGAAAAGACGGTATGGAGGTTTCAGGCAGAAAAGGAAGAATTTGTGCACGTGTGTACCTAAGTGCTGCTGCTTTTAGCCAAGCCAGAAGGGACAAATTAAACAGCTAATGAAGCAGCGGCATTTGCTCATGAGACGCTGGTCCCCGGTTCTCTGTGGATACAGGTGCCAGATGGAGGTATCTGTAAACCCTGGTCCTTGGGGCCACTGGGCACATGGGCTGCCTTGGCCAAGGAGGCCACCAAGATGGGGGCAGCTTCAGGAAGATAAGTAGCCTCAGGAAACGTTTTCCCTCCCCGGGACCAGACTTCAGAATGTCCAAGGCGGGAGAGCTGGCTAAGGAGAAGTCACATGACCTAGAGGGGCAGAGAATCCAGCTGGAGCTGGAGGTGGGAGCAGGGAGTGGCCTCATCCCTGGCCTCAGAACAGATTCTTCTCCAAAATCCTTCAGCATTCATTGATGGCCCTGGACCAAGCTTGTAGGAGCTGGTGGGAAGGGACCTGCTTCAGGCCCTGGGCAGCACAGCAGAGAGCTTGGCAGGTTCCCTTATGGTGCAGCAGGAGGAAGTCCACCTCTCCTGGCAAACTCGTGGACTCATTTATCAAGTAGAGGCTAAAAAATAAGAGAACAGATCCCATTCCAGTCCTCTGCCAGTGCCCTGATCAAGACCACCTCTAGGAAGGCCGTCATGGTGGTCCCATGAGGTGGGCAAGACCATGGGCTTGATAGGTGGGGTCCACACCCACCATGCAGCCCCAAGGGAGGTACCTGGGTTCCTGTGGGTTCAAACGTGGCTTTCCATGATTTCCTGCGTGTCAGCCACAGCCAATGAATATGGTAAATCGCTGCAGAAAGCAGGATGGGGAACTCCCATGTGATGATGCCCTGTATGTTTGCTCCAAATTTTCTCCCTTCTACATGGAGGGGAAGTCAGGGCCGCATTGAGAGGCGTGGCCCCATGTTAGGGTCTAGACCTGGTCACAGCCCTCCCAGGGACCTGCCTTTGGAATGACTTGGCCATCAGCCCCCAGCTCCCAGTTCTCCATGAGCATTCATCTGCCTCCCGGCTCAGCATGAGGCTGCTGCGACTTTGTTTTGTGAGAGAGATGTAGATGGGGTGGCCTCCTGTGGTGCTGACTTCATCCATAGAGTGAAGGCCATAAAGGCGACACCTCCTTCCTGTGCTTGGGACCCCCAGCGCCCTGCTCCTGAGGCAGAATCAGTGCCGGCCGAGCCATGCCCCGAACCGCTGACTCTCCCTCCTGCTTCTCCGCGTTCTTTGCTAGACTCGCGGCTACACAGAGGCAGGGGTTCCCTGCCTTCTCCTTTCCCCAGCACACCGAACCAGTATGGCTCCCGGCACTTGGGAGGTGCTTGACAAATATTTGTTGAGTCAACTGCTGACTGCTCAGACCTGTTCTTTCCCGGTGCAGGAGAGAAAAAGCCACTTTCTCTGCAGGGAACATTTACAGAATGTTCCAGTCTCAGATCATGAGGTCAGGAGATCCAGACCATCCTGGCTAATACGGTGAAACCCCATCTCTACTAAAAAATACAAAAAATTACCCAAGTGTGGTGGTGCACACCTGTAGTCCCAGCTACTCGGGAGGGTGAGGCAGGAGAATTGCTTGAACCTGGGAAGCGGAGGTTGCAGTGAGCCAAGATCTCACCACTGCACTCCAGCCTGGGTGACAGAGTGAGACTCTGTCTCAAAAAAAAAAAATAATAGAATAAAATAGAACGTGCCAGTCTCTCCATGTCTGCACTCGGCTCCCCTCTGCTTGGCTCCACCCTTACTCCCTGAGGAAGTAAGCTTCTTCCTCCTTCCTGCTCTGGCCAGAGCTTCAGGAGTCCAGCCAGTGGCATGGCTTTGCGTATCAACCAGCTGTCAGTCACATTGGCCAGAGGTGTTCATCTTCTACCCCCTCTATCAGGCCCTTGGGAGAGAGTCCTGGGGGTCTTGGAAGTACACAACCAGAACTGGTGAAGTAAGGAAAGGAGATGCAGGACCCAAGAGGGCAAGGTTCTGCTGAAGTTGGTGGGGAGGGCAGGAGCCGGAGTCCCTCCTGGAAATCACGGTGGTTTCATTCAGGTCCAGGCAGCCAGCAGGCAGGGAAAGGGCGTTCTGCCAGAGAATAGAGCCGCAGAAAGTCAGGCGACGGATTCCAGCAGACCCAGCGGCTGGTTACTTAGAAATCCGGCCCAGGAAGCCTCGTGGCTTTTGTGAGGTCACAGGCTGGCCGTCGGCATGGGATGAGGGCTCTGCCCAGCCCCCCTGGTCCTGACCCTGGCTGGGACCCTGGCAGCACGTTCTGCCTTCTGTGAGAGTTATCCAGCTAGCAGGGGACGAATTCGATGGTGACGCGCTCTAAAAAGCGGGAAAAATCAGAACACTGTTGTTGCTCCTTTAGTTATGAATGATCAGTATTCTTTTTCTGTGTCCTGAAGAGGAATAAAAATATCATTGAGGAAGAGATGAGAGGGAATTGTGTGAAGCTGTACGGCTGGGACAGGAAGCAATATTTTCTCCTTTCTCACCAGGGCCATGTGTGAGATCTTAGAATCTCACTGGATCTCCATCCCTTCTGGAATTCTCCCAGGTCCAGGGGGTGAGGTCCTTTGTCATCCAGTGTCCAGATGGCCCAGGCTGAGAGGCAGTCACTGGACCAGAGTATTGGAGTGACCACTGGACGGGGCGCTCTGCCTCAGAGTGCCGGCCCCTTCCGATGGAACATCCCCATCCCCACCGCCGCCAGAGCACTTCACGGGACGCGACCATGCACTCAGCAGCAGCCCCATTAATTCCTGTTTCACGTGCACAGTCTCTAGAGGCAATGTCACCTGCCGGAGACCACGTGGATGAAACACTCCTCTGAACATCAGCTTCCCCGTTAATGAATCGGCACGCAATATATGCGTGTGTATGTGTGTGTGCATGTATAACCTGTCTCCAAAACATATATGTACACACACACATTATATGTTTTATATATCTATATAATACCAACATTATATATATATGTTATATATATATATAATACATGCATTATATATATATATATTTTTTTACATATATATATTATATATATATGTTTTGGAGACAGGTTCTTGCTGTCACCCCAGCTGGTGTACAGTCGCACCATCACAGCTAACTGCGGCCTCGACCTCCCAGGGCTCAAACAATCCCCCCACCTCAGCACCCTCCCCCGGCCCCCGCCGCCCGTAGCTGAGACGACAGACATGCGTCACCACACCCAGCTAAGTTTTGTATTTTTTTGTAGAGTCAGAGCTTTCACTCTGTTGCCCAGGCTGGTCTCAAACTCCTAGGCTCAAGTGACCCACCCGCTTTGGCCTCCCAAAGTGTTGGGATTACAGGCCTGTGTCACCGTGCTCAACCCCCAAACATACAATATTAATGCTTTATCATCAGGTTTCAAAAGCAGAGCTCCACTGAGGGGGCGGGGTGAGTGATGCTACCTGCCCCATGTACACGTGCCAGGAGGGCACTTTGTCTGGAGAGAATATTCCAATAACAGTAAAGCCAGCTAAATGTCCCTTCCTTTTTTTTTTTTTTTTGGGGGGGGGGGAGAAAGAGTCTTATTCTGTCACTCAGGCTGGAGTGCAGTAGTTCGACCTTGGCTCACTCAACCTCCGCCTCCCGGTTTCAAGTAATTCTCCTGCCTCAGCCTCCTGAGTAGCTGGGATTGCAGGCACGTGCCACCACGACTGGCTGTTTTATATTTGTAGTAGAGATGAGGTTTCACTATGTTGGCCAGGCTGGTCTCGAACTCCTGACCTCCAGCAATCCACCTGCCTTGGCTTCCCAAAGTGCCGGGATTACAGGCATGAGCCATCGTGCCCAGCCTTTCTCTTCCCTTTTAATCATCACCATGACCCCCAGTTCTAAAAATCGTCAGCGACACAATATTCCTTCCCCGAGTCGTTGGTCCAAGATTTAAGCAATTGCTGCAGTTGCTGTTGAAATGTGTCTGTGAACCTCAGCTCACTCATTCTAAAGGAGTAGAATGAATACGTTCATTTGGAATGAGTAAGCTCAGTTCACAGAACCTCACTGAGAAATGAGGTTTACTCGCTTCCGTTTGCCTGGAATGAAGTCTTCAGGGACCGGAATGGCCTAAGCCGGCTTTTGCCACAGTTCTGGCCTCTATGACCTGCGATGACCATTCCTGCCATTACACGGTAGATTTGAAACAGACATGAGGGCACAGCAACTATAAAGGCAAAGAGAACTTGGTGGCTTCGGTGCTGTCATTCTAACTAGCTGCTATAGTTTCGTCTGTGTTTAAAATTTGAAACAGCAGTGGATGTGAACTGTAGGGTGGATTTTTTTTTTTAGTAAATGCAGATTTCAATGCTTATATGTACTATCTTATTGGATATGGATAATACCTTTAAAATAGATATTCATTCTTTCAAAATGTTTGGTTTTAAAACTGATGTACAAGTCAAGAAAATGGTGGCTATTACATGACTGTTAATGAAAATGATTTTGCCATACAGAGGACAGACATGTGCCTGTAGTCCCAGCTTCTCAGGAGGCTGAGGCGGGAGGATCACTTGAGTCCAGGTGTTGGAGGCTGCAGTGAGCTATGATTGGGCCACTGCACTCCAGAGATCCTGCCTCAGTAGATAGGTTAGGCAGATAAATAGTAGATAGATTACATATAAATAGATTAGATAGATGGATAAGTGGATGGATGGATAGATAGAGTGCATAGAGATGGATGGATTAGGTAGGTAGGTAGATGGATTAGATAGATGATTGATAGATTAGACAGATAAGATGGATTGCTGGATGAATGGATGGATGGATAGATAGAGTGCATAGAGATGGATGGATTAGGTAGGTAGGTAGATGGATTAGATAGATGATTGATAGATTAGACAGATAAGATGGATTGCTGGATGAATGGATGGATGGATAGATAGAGGAGTTTCTGTGTACCGTTCACATATTCTTTAGTCTGTTCAAAAACAGACTTTTGCATGGGGGCGCTGCCGCCAGCCTGCCCACATCCTGTCTCCTTTCTGATCACCTGTGTTCCTGTCACTGATGCCGGGGGGCTGTTTGTGAGGACTGCTTGCCCAGCGTGCTAGTGACAGGGGCTGGTGCTGGGAACGAAGCTTATTTGTTCTTCTCATTGGCATCGCCGTTTGGTATTCCGATCCCATGAGATAAACGATAGCAAAGTTGTTCATGAACTGGCAAAAAAAAAACAATTGGTAAATGGAGAAAGCAATGTCCGGGACTGTGGGCGGGGCTGCCCTCGGAGTCCTTCTTTGCAGAGCGAGCGGGGCGGGGTAAGTGGTTGCTGCGGGCTCTGCCCTGTGCCGCCATCTTTGCAGTGACCCTGAAGACCAGAACTGCCCCAGGTGGCACTGCCTAGCACCTCTCCAGAAGAAGCCCCGAGAGGGTGGGGGCAGCGCGTCCTCCTGCTGGGAATGGCCAGGTTAGGGGTTCTGCCTGCCTCACCTCTGCTGTTTCCGATTTCCTGTTTGCCTGTTGAAAGGGTCTAGGGCCCCTGGGCCCTCCTGCCTCATGACCCAGCATGATTCCTGGGAGCCCCACACGTCTCGGCCTCGTCAGCTCTCCCCTGCCCTCCTCTTGCTTCTGGGTTTTGTCAGAGGATGCTAATGCTCTCCGGGCAAATGGTATCAAATGCATTTGAAAGGCAAAACTCATTGTTCAGCATCTGAGAATAGCCTCTGAGTGCTGGGATGCCACGGTTGCCGTGGCAACGGCTCTTTGTTTTAGGGAACCATAAACATATGATCCTATAAACCACAGGGCCCAAGCGGCAGGTTTCACCTTCCTGAGGGCGGCCACCCAGGAGGCACAGGCCCCAGGATGGGCATGGGAACTATCTCCTCTCTCCCTGTCTTGCCGGTGCCCAGGATGTCGTTAGCCTTTGTCATGTTTAGAGCTGAGGGATGTGGAGGTCGTCAGTGCGGGGAGCGCACAGACAGCGGGAATGTTCTGCGCCTGCCCCGAGGAGCTGGGATCTACATGGTGTCATGGGGTCCCTGCCTCTCAGCAAGCAATACCATGCTCCAGCGTGGCCCCAGACTCCAGCACCAAGCAAAGCAGCTCCCACGACCCTTAAGACAGTGAGGGGTGAGAACCGCCACCAATGAGTTTTCAGCTGGCCAGCGTGGAGGAGAACGGGGACCCGCAGCTGGCCAGGAAGTGGAGGAGGTACTCCAAGGAGCCAGGATGGATGTGATCCAGGGACCAGCCTCTCCTTCCACGTGGCTCACATGGCTCATGTGGCTCACGGACCTGTGTGCCCCTGACTCTGGTCTGTGGAGGTCCCCTCTGTCTGGGAGCCCCTCTTCCCTCCATCTGAGGGTCTCTCTTCCCCGCATCCAGCCACTTTGTCGTTTGCACTCACTGTGTCCACCAGGTGCTTCGAGGGAAGGGTCTTGCCCTTTTTCCTCCCAGTCCCCCCAAGCGTCCCCCTCAAAGCCTGTGTCTCACTTATCTTCCCTCTTCATGTATGTGGGTTTTTTTTCCTCTTTTCCTCTGTGTACCCCGTCTCCTCTGTAAACTTGAAGGTAGGGAAGTCTGTCTTCACTCCCAAGTGTCCTCCAACGTGAGGCTTCAGGAGTGAAGACCATTCCCTACCTTCAGCGTGGATCCACAGCACTAAGTCTGCAAAAATGTCCGGAAAGGGAATGCTTTCTCCACACCTCGTTGGCAGTAGGACTTGACCTGAACTGATTTGAAGTTATTTATAGTTTTTATTTATCCTACTTAGCGTGATTATTCATCCGTCCCCTGAAGGACTCCTCCTGTGATTGGCAGTGGGACACTGCCCAGACCCACTGGTGGTGTGATGTAACCGCCACACACGCCTCGTCCTGCTGCCGCAGAAGCAGGCAGCAAGCACACGCCCCGGCCCCTCTGGCCCTGGTTTTCAGGGGTGTCGCCGTGGGGCTGTATTTGCTGAATGAACAGCAGAGTTCTTAATCCAAGAAGAATGCTGGGTCTACCTTCTCAGCAGTTCAAAGGCTCCTTTCAAGACAGTGTTGTCACGGAGGATGGGATGCGTCTTGCTGTAAATATTAATAGAAATCGTATACGGGAATCTCAGATGGCTTCAAAGAGTCTCTCAGTCAGATTCAGACGGGGACTGTGCCTCTTCCCTGGCTGTCCCCTCTCAGCCCTGGCATGGCCACGGTTTGCTATAAAACCCTTCTGGGCCCCGTGAGCACCAGGTGGGTCTGGCCCACGCTGCCTTTCAAAGTGAACTCTTTCTTGTCTTTCTTCTCCTTCAGGGATACGGTCATATTTATAATATTTTTCTCGACCTCAATTTCCTTTCTCTCCCTGTCCTGCTTGTTCAGCCGACGTGTTGGGGAATCTGCAGGGTCCCAGGCACAGCCTCTCCCTCAGGAGCTCACAGCCTCCGTGGCACACAAATGTGGCCTCAGTGCATGGAGGAGGCCCAGGGCCAGGCTGTGTGGCTCATCTCAGTGGGTGGGGTGGCCCTGGGTCCTGTGGTTGCCCTTGCCCTGCTCTCTGGGCCGCCCACATCCCACCCCTCTCCCCTGGTGCCAGTGACCCTCGGGGTTGGTGGCCTGCAGAGCCCTCCCCGGACCTCTGCTTGGACCCTCAGACTCATTTCCTACAGGGCCTGCCACCAGGCAAGCCCAGACCCCCAACTCCCATTTGAAATGTGTCCCTACAAATGCATATGTTGAAGTATCATGCCAAGGACCTCAGAATGTGACCTTGTTTAGAGGTAGGGTCTTGACAGAACTCATCGACTGAAAATGAGGTCATTAGACTGGTCCTTAGTCCAGTAGGACTGATATTCTTATAAAAAGAGGAGATGGGGCCAGGCACAGTGGCTCATGCCTGTAATCCCAGCACTTTGAGAGTCCGAGGTGGGCAGATCACCTGAAGTCAGGAGTTTGAGACCAGCCTGGCCAACACAGACAGAGGAAATGTGGCCACAGCCACGTGCTGGGGCAAACCTCTTGAGAAGAGGAAGGTGGAGCTCCGGGTGATGCTTCTGTCAGTCAAGGAATGCCAAAAATTGCCAACAGGCTGGCAGGAGCAGGAGAGGGGCCTGGAACAGTCTCTCGATAGTCCCCAGCAGGAACCCACCCTGCTGACACCTTGACCTCAAACTTCCTGCCTCCAGAACCACGAGACAGTACATCCCTGTGGTCAGTCATCCAGGCTGTGGTTGCAACAGCTCCAGGGAACACACCCCACCTTTCCTGGCCAGCTGGCCCTTCTTCCTGGGCACCCCATCTCAGTGATGGCCCAGGAACCGAAAATCCAAAAATCTTCCTGGATCTTTCCTGGCCCTCACCTGCTCCTTCCCCATCCGTCCAGGACCAGTCCTTTCCATTTTTCCTCTTTCCTGAATCTGCCCCTCCCTCCCTGCTGGTTGGACTCTCATTTTGGCTCAGCTGGACTGCAGGAGAGGACAGCACTGAGTCTGGCCCCGGGTTCGTTTCTCTGAGTCCCCCGGAACAGACGGGAGCACCCTCTGCCTGGGTGAGCCTCCAGCGCTCAGGTTCTGCTGCTGTGCTGTCCTCAAACCCTTACGTGGTGCCCCGGGGGTGCACTTTCCTTATATCTGATGACAGCAGTCATCAGATGTAGGGCCTCCCTAACCCAGGGTGACCTCATCTCAACCTCACTGATCACATCTGCAAGGAGGCAGTGACCCTATTTCCAGTGAAGACCCCATTCTTAGGTCCTGGGTGGACACGATTTTGGGAGGACACTCTTGTGGACGTTTGTGGGGGTTTCTGGGTATGTGAGAAGGCGGAGCCTGGGGAGCTTCAGGCAGAGGGGAGCGTTCACATAATTAGCCGTGAGATCCCCACACTGACCCAGCAGTGAGTGAGTACCCAGCGCAGCAGTAAGTGGCCACAGGGACAATTCTCACTCCCTCCAACACCACCATGAGACTCCCCATCGAACCCCTGTCTGGGCGAGGACTGTCAAGGAGATGACAGGGACATGTCAAGATGACATGGTGGTCGCTGAGCCCAGGGCGCCCACCCCAAGGAAGGCTCTGCTGGTAACCAGGTTTCTAGCCCGGGACACAGAGCAGAGTGCTGGGCGCTGCCAGGAGCTCCATGCCCAAGCCTGGCTTGATGGGGAGGCCGTGGGCAGCAAGGCGGGACAGGCAGCCTGCCATGAGCCGAATGGTCTGCACACGCTTTGCTGTGAAATATCAAAGCCTCCTCCAGCACAGGCTGAGTTTGGAAGCATCCATCACTCTGGTACGGGAAACGTGGAATCCTGTTGGTCCCAGTGGGTTTAACAACACACCAACCGGCGCATCCCGACCGTTCTGTGGTCCGTGGACCAATGCGTTCTCACCTGTCTGAAACCTGCTGGTCTGGGGGCCTCTAGGACAGATTGTCGGGGTCTGTGGTGTATGAGTTTGCTCCAGCTGCCATCACAAAGCACCACAGACAGGGAGGCTTACGCAGGCCATGCATCGTCTCACAGCTCTGGGGGCTGGAAGGCCGAGATCAAGGGGTCTCTGGACCGGTTCCTCCTGAGACCCCTCTCCTTGGCTTGCAGACTTTGCCTTCTCCCTGTATCCTCGTGCGGTCATCCCTCTGAACGTCTGTGTCCTGATCTCTTCTTGTAATGACACCAGTTGGATTGGATTTAGGACCGCCCTGTCTGGCCACATTTTAATTTAGTCGCCTCTTTAAAGCCCTTGTCTCCCCCAATACCATCACCTGCTGAGATCCTGGGGGTTAAGACTGCGTCACATGAGTTTTGTGGGTGACACAGTTCAGCCTCTAGCACTCAGCACCCACCTGGACGTGGCCTCTGACCACGGGACACCCTCCCCCGACATCCTCTGGACTGTGGCACCCTCGGTGAGAATTGGGCAGGTTTGTGGAAGAGAATGTCTGAGGATGAGGAGGGCCACACGACGCGTCCCTCCGAGGCTTTCCACTCCAGGGCCCCTTTGCAGATGGGACTTAGGACTGGCTGTGGCAGCTCCTGTCACTGTGCTCCCGGTGTGGGTGGGGCCCTGGGCTGCCCCTGCGAGGTGTGGGGCTGACTGTGTCAGGTGTGGACACAGCCCTGCTCAGTCCACAGTCCGTGAGCCTGGACTCTGGAACCCACCTTCCTGATTTGTGTTGACTCTGCCCTTCTCAGGCTGTGCGACTTTGGACAAGTTACTTAACCTCTCTGTGCCACCGTTGCCTCCTCTGTATCATGGGGATAAGCAATAGTCAGTAGCTTCATGCCCAGCTAGTAGCAGTGGAGGTAGAGGGACTCTTTGACTGTCGTCATTGCTTATTATAGTGTTATTTCCATTTGACACATGGAGGAATCGAGGCCTGGGAGTTTATCCAACTTGGCCGGGCTTATTGTGGCAGGCACAGGTTATGAACCTGGGGTTGTCCAAGAGCAGATCGCACCGTCCCAGGTCCGTGGACAGGTATCTGTGTGCCCCATCTCCCCTGCCGACCCCATCAGCCTCTCATCCACGCGACCCACCGTGTTCACCTGCGCCCTCTGGGCCAAGGTGTTGAAAGTGAGAAGGAGGGAGTCTTCCTCAAGAAAACGAAACTCTTCATTAGGCTTCCCATTTGTGTCTTCAATTATGCTGTCAAATGCTGAGGAGTTTAGACACTTCAAGCCAGCGCTGGGCCCTTGGTGACGGTGTGCACCATTTGCATAATCAGCATGGATGGACCTGCTGGTAATTCCACCCCAGCGTTTGCCCAGCACTGACACTGATCAATTTAGAGGGAGGCACAGTCAGTGATGGAATTAAGTGGTGGCAAACACACTGTCAGTACATGAAATCCAGACAGAGGAAGACGGACGGGCAGGCGGGATGCAGGGGCCAGCAGGTGCAGGAACCGCGGAGGCCGTGACCTGGGACCTGTGTGCCGAACGCTAAAATGCTTCCTCGGAAATTTCAGAGAGTTAGAGGCGATAAAGGTCAGCAGTGGAATACTGTCACAAAATAATGACTCTGTGCCGCTGGGTAAATGTTAAAGCTTTTATTGGGATGAGACGTGGATGTGTAGCTGGCTCTGAATTCAGTGGGTAATGAATACAAATCTATAGCACCCATTCTCAAGAGGGAATGTGGCTGAGCTGACACCGCAGTCACGAGCCAGTGACCTGGGCAGGCTTTTCTGGCTTCGGGCAGTGTGTCCGTGAAGGCAGCCCTGGCTTCATCCTTTTGCCTTCTCTCCCAGTGGTCCGGAGCTGCCGGCCCGTGTGGCGTGGGAGCTGCCTTAGGGCTTCATTCTCCGTTTGTGTCTGGGTGCTGCCTTTGCAGAACCCATGTGGTGCTGGTGGTAGGGACTGGGGAGATGAAAATTTTCTCAGTAGACCCAGGAAATCTCCAGCCAAAAGGGACCTTTAGAAATCATTAAATCTCCCATTTGTTGGCTTATGTGTCTCTGGGCCACTTCATGAAGTGATAAGAAAAGTCGTTCCTACCGAGATAGGACTTCAGATTTTATCCTCACTCCTTGTAAATTGCTGTCCTCGGATTCGGAGTGCAAGCGCCGTGAGCCTTCGGCGCTGGAATCACTGACGTCTGCAGCAAATGGCAATGTTGACTTTCCGGAACATCAACACAAAAGAACACTTGGACTCTTTCTTTGTAGCCAAATGTTACATCTGGATGTTTCTTGGTCTCACCTGTTCCCTCCTTGTTTCAGCAGCCTCTCCTTCTCAGAATCCTAATTAGCCAGGTGTGGCTCCTATGACCATTTCTCTCAAAAGTGGGTCTCGGTTCCGACTTTGCTTCTCTGTGACTACATCCCTCCCACACGGTTTCCCCCGATTTGGTGCCACGGGGCGTGATGGGCTGTGGCTCCTCTGAACTGCACTCTCTGCCCCTGCCTTCTGATGGCAGGGGAACCCCTCAGGGTGCTGTCTGGAGCGGTGCCTACGTCACCAGGAGGGCGTACACTGCAGCGGACCACTCCCTGGTGGCCTGTGAGTTAGTGTAATCCAGAAAGTGGAGACCACCCCAGGCCTTTCCGACAGAGGCGTCCGTGTAGGGAGTTAATGACCAAGATGCTGGACAGGCCATGGACCCTGGAGAACAGCCAGGCAGCCCCCCACTAGAAACAGCAGAAAGCAGTTGGGAGGAGAAGGCCCAGGGGAGCAGCGGCTGCCTTGCTCCTGGGTGAGGCTTGTCTGAGGCTAGGACTGCCAGGGAGGAGCCCCCACTCAAGAAAGGCAGGCATTTGAAGCTGAGGAAGGGCAGCACTGTGGGCAGCTTCCTCAGTACTGGATGCTGGGGTAGAACAATACCTAGCACCAGATAGGTGCTTGGTTTCTGCAGGGTGAATGAAGGAATGAGTGAGTGAGTGAATGGATGAATGAATGAATCGGAGGCTCATTTTGAGAGACAGGATCTGATTCAGTGCTGGAAGAAGAACACACTTCTTGTCTGGCTACATCAGAAGGCGGCGCCAGGCAGCGTCTTGTGGCTCCTTGCTAGCAGGCTCGAGGGTGATTTTGGAGATGAGTGATTGTGGCTGCCCCCTCTGCTGCTGAGCCAGCCCAGCCACCCACCCCACCCCACCCCGAGGCGCGCCTCCGTCCGATGGGCTGTTGGGGAATGAGGCGCACACAGCCGCATCTCTGCCTGGTCCTCCTGTTGCCTGATGTCTGCCCCTCGCCCATCCCCGCCCTCACGGTGCGCCTCCGTCCAATGGGCTGTTGGGGAATCAGGCGCACACAGCCACATCTCGGCCTGGTCCTTCTGTCACCTGGCTTCTGCCCCCACCCCCAGCCCGCGTTCCCTTACTCGCAGTGAATTCGGTCTCCTCAGTCCATTGTATTTTCTATGTCCCTTCGGAATAGTATTTCCGTGCTCCCGTGCTCTAGATTCTTTGTGAGGCTAAATTTAGACATCGCCTAGTTCTGCAGCGGCTTTGCTTTTCTCTATAATGGTTCATCCTGTGAGAGCAGTCAAGCGCCTGCCAGCCCGACCCTAGAAGTTGAGTCTCTCCTTGGAGCGTATGGTGGGTGCAGGTGTGACTTGAATCCTCACACGGGCGTCATAAGAACCACGAATTCCACTGTGTGGGCTCTCCAGGGAAGAAGGTCTTAGCCCACTCAGGCCACTGCAACAAGGTACCGTGAACTGGATGGCTCATAAACTAGAGTTACTTATTTCTCACCGTTCGGGAGGCTAGAAGTGTGAAATCAGGGTACCAGAGAACTCTCTAGCCTCCCCCTTTTTAAAAACACTCTCACTCCATTTTCCAGGCTGGAGTTCAGTGGTGCAGTCATGGCTCACTGCAACCTCAATCTCCTGGGCTCAAGCAATCCTCCCACCTCAGCCTCCCGGGCAGCTAGGACTACAGGTGTGCACTACCACGTCGAGCTAATTTTTGTATTTTCTGTATCGATGGGGCCTTGTCATGTTGCCCAGGCTGGTCTTGAACTTGTAGCCTCAAGGGATCCTCCCACCTCAGCCTACCAAAGTGCTGGGATTAGAGGTTCACACCACCACACCCAGGTCCTGGAGGGTCCCTTTTATAAGGATGCTAATCCTGTGTATGAAGGTTCCACCCCTATGACTTGATTACCTCCCAATGGCACCACCTCATAAAACCATCACATTGGGGGTTAGGGTTTCAGCATATGAATTTGGGGGGCTGGCTCAAACGTTTGGCTCATTACAAGGAGAGGAGTCCTCATCCAGGGCGGCCGCTTTAGCCTGGAGATCCTCCAAGTCACAAGGTCACGTTGTGCAGGCCGCTTTTCGTCCTTGAGCCTCCATTTCCTCTCTGACAGGGAGGGACCTGGGCTGACATCCGGCCAGAGCCACCACGACTTAGTGGGGACATCCCTGAGCCCCCGAGACTCATCTGAGCTCAGTAGGCCCTGTCGGGGTTGCCCATTCAAAGCTGGATTTTTCCAAAACTTTGTTTGCTTTTCTGTCTCCTTTCTGTTGCCGTGGATAGTCCCACCTCCCTCCATTTTTCTTTCCTTTTTCCCTTCTCACTACCCACCTCCAATTTCAAAATGTGCAAACAGCAGAGCATCCCAGTGGAGTTGCCACGGCAACGGAAGCTGGTTTCCCCTTTCCAAATGACGGGGCCCTTGGAAGCCCCTCTCCCCTTTGCCTCCTTGGTGACCAGAGCTCAGGGAAGAAAGCAGAGTGTGTGGGCGCGTCCCAGAACTGGAGGGTCCCTTCCTTGCGCTTGCAAGGTGCCCAGGTCGTAGGGACTGAGGGGCCAAGACAGGGAGACCCATGGCGCTGCAGTTTTAATTTGCTGGGGCTGCCATAACAAAGTATCACAAACCAGGTGGTTTCATCAGAAAACTGGTTCCCTCCCAGTTGCGGGGGCAGAGCCCACGATGAGGGTGCCCGGGGCCGCTTTCTCCTGAGGCCTCTCCTCCTGGCTTGCAGGTGGCTGTCGTCATCCTAACGCAGTTTCTTCCTGTCTGTCCAGGCTTCCTCTTCTTACAACACGCCTCTCCTGTTGGATGAGGACCCACCTGAGTGACTCCACTTTAAAGACTCCATGTAGCTGTAAAGATCTCGCTCACACCTGTAATCCCAGCACTTTGGGAGGCCAAGGCAGGTGGATCACAAGGTCAGGAGATCAAGACCATCTTGGCCAAGATGGTAAAACCCCGTCTCTACTAAAAATACAAAAAAAGTAGCCAGGTATGGTGGCGTGCACCTGCAGTCCCAGCTATTCAGGAGGCAGGAGAATCGCCTGAACCTGGGAGGCGGAGGTTGCAGTGAGCCGAGGTCACGCCATTGCACTCCGGCCTGGGTGATAGAGCGAGACTCTGTCTCAAAAAAAAAAGATCTCATCTCCAAATAAAGTCATATTTCATATTCTGAGGTCCAAGAGACCAAAACAGGGTGCCGGTGCCTCTTCCCCGCGTCCCCAGCCCGGATGCCAGAGAGCGGACCAGGTGTAGTCTGGAAGGAGGCGCCAGGCCTCACCAGAGCTGTTCGCACCAGCCTGAGTTATTTTAGGCTCTGAATTGTACCTTCATTGGGACCCAGAGTTAAGATGAGGATTTGCAGTGGGAGCAGGTGGATGAGTCCTGGAGATAGGGAAAACCTCCCCAAGGGATGTGTGTCTTCCACCACCAAGCCGTGGCCGGGAGTTCACAGGCATCCCAGGACACCGAGCAGAGGACCCTTGGGGCTCGTCCAGACATGGCCAGCACTGGATGAGCCACGATGAGGCTGGACAGTGTTCGTGGGGGTGACGGCACCTGGGCACTGGGCAGGTGTGCCGTCAGCTCAGGGTCTGGTGCTTAGATCAGCTGAAACAGAGACAGGCATTTATGGGGAGAGGTGTCACCTCATGGAGCCCATCCCAGTGGGCTGCTCAACCCAGGCCAAGCCTCTTGACCAGGGGCCTCTCTCCCCTGCTGTCTGGCCTACAAATCATTTTTGAGATTTGTCCCTGGAATGTGATGGTGTTCTCTAAACCTACCCAGGTGTAAAAACCCCTCGATCCCCACCATCTAAGGTGGATGCTACCCTGGTCCCTGAGTCCTGCGGAGTGGCCTCTGCCCTGCCTACCAGCCCACACCTGTTTATCCCGTGTCCCTGAGTCACAGAGGTAAGGTGACTTGTCTCCTGGTTAAGACCAAGAGCCCCAAGACTTCAGCAAAGTCAGCCCCACGTCCACGTCTCCTCCTCCCAAATTCCTGCCTCTAGTTCACTAGACTCTAGACTGTGCCTCACTGCCCAGTTGACCAGTCCCATGGGGGGTCCCAAAGGTCTCTTCCAATGTAGTGTGTCCAAAACCAAGCGTCCCCCACCCCAAGCACATAGATTTCCCTCTTTGTCCGTGGTCCATCCACCCAAGCCGGAAGCCTGAGCATCGTCCCCAGTTTGTTACCCCTTGTCCAGTCCATCAGCCAATCCAGTCCTGTCTCCAGGCTCCGAATTCCAGCTGACATATTGCCCTTCTTTCCATTTCCATGGTCTCTACGCAAGCCCATTCCAGACACTACACACACCAGTGCAGTAGCCTGCCAGCCGGGCTCCACGATCTCCTCCCGTCACCTACAACCTGGGCTCCACCCCAGGAGCTGGGAGAGGGGTCGTTCAACAGAGACCATCAATCAGATTGTGTCACATACCCTCCCCCTTGAGACACTTCATCGCAGCAGGTTTAGTATCAACATTGGACCCCCCCGGCCTGGGAGGCCCAGAGCTCCAGGATCCTTCCCAGGTCTTCACTTGATTTTTGGCCCCCTGCTGTCTGCATACTGGCTGCCCCTGTGTCCCTCTGCTCCTAGCCACCCCCATCCAAATCGGCCTCTTCTCCCGTCCCCACTGATCACAGCTCTGCGTTGGTCTTTTGGCTCTCCTCCCCGTTGGATCTCTCATTTATTCCCGTGCTGACTTATTGTCTAGCTCTAAGCTCCCTGAAGTCTGGCTTATTCCCGGCCTTTCCCTTTTGGCCTGGAGTTGGCATCTGCTGGGATAGTCTCAAGGCACAAACCCTGTAGCCTGCAGAGGCTGTGTGGATTTGCACCTGCCTGGAGTGTTCAGAGAAACCAACCCCATGCCCTGAGCAAAGCTAACAGGCTTGTAGAGGAGGCCAGCTCAGTGCAGTTAACTCTGGCGTGGATGTTTGCAGAGCTTGTTTGTTAGTTTTTTAAGAAAAATAACAATTTAAACCTAAAAAGCCCACTTTCCACCAAATGAGGCCTTTGATGGGAATTTTGATGGAAATCGTGTTTTGATGCAGGTTCAGGTCCGGAAGGGCTGGGAATTTTTGGTCAGAACACACAGTAATTCTGCCTCTTTTTTTAGAGCTTGTATTTCAATGCCGCATGGCGTATGAAAACATCAATTTTCATCTTAATACACTTCTGAGGCATCAGAACCATTCCAGACCTTGTTTTATAGTGTTTTAAAAGCATTAGTCCTTCACGACCCATTCTTAACAGGACGGACTGGAGGAGCAAATCCATTAGTAGGTTTGGGACTCATTTATTTTCACATGGAAGCAGAGGCGGCATAGCAGGCCTTGCTGTTAAACATGATCTGCCCGTGGCGGGGGAGAAGCCCGCAGGGAAGTGGCAGGATTTACTAACCTGGGGCCTGATTAAAATGCCTGGCGGTGGCTGCCAGCGTGGACTGACGGTGCCTGCAGAGGGGGCAGGTCGGCACTCTTCCCTACCCCGAGGGGACCCGGAGAGGCCAGCGCTGTTCCTTGTGTGGCCAGCAGCCCTAGGGATGTCCTTTCCCTGGGTCCTGGGAAGAAAGCGTCCCCTGAGATGCACACGGCCCCTGTAGAAAGGGAAATCTAGAATAAAGGGGCTTTATCGTGTGATCCACAGACACATTTTGTTTTCTTTCTTTTCTTCTTTTTTGCTCTGTTTTGTTTAAATAGAGATGGGGTTTTGCCATGTTGCCCAGGTTGGTCTCGAACTCCTGAGCCTCGGGCTGAGTCATCCTCTTGCCTCTCAGCCTTCCAAAGTGTGTGAGCCATCGCGCCAGGCCCCTTGCGTATATTTCTAAAATTATAAATGCATGCTCGCTTCTCATTTTGTACTGTTTATGACAGTGAGAGGTCAAAGGACAGGTATTCGCCCACTTTCTTCAAGTGAGAGAGTGAGGGAAAAATGGTTAGCTGTTTGTCCTGGTTCATTCGCCCAACGGGTACGAAAGCAGGACTGGGTCGCAGTCCCTGGGGACCTTGCATTCTGCCCTCCACACGTGGGGGTTGGAGGTGGACAGATGAAATACACACTCTGTTGGCCTAATTCTTACTCCCTTGTTCCCTCCCGGGTTCCACAGACCATTCCCACCTTCAAAACATTCTTGGCCGGGCGCGGCAACTCACACCTGTAATCTCAGCACTTTGGGAGGCCGAGGCGGGTGGATCACGAGGTCAGGAGATCAAGACCATCCTGGCCAACATGGTGAAACCCCATCTCTACTAAAATGCAAAAAAATTAACCAGGCATGGTGGTGCATGCCTGTAGTCTGAGCTACTCAGGAGGCTGAGGCAGGGGAATTGCTTGAACCTGGGAGGTGGAGGTTGCAGTGAGCCGAGATTGCACCACTGCCCTCCAGCATGGTGACAGAGTGAGACTCCCTCTCAAAATAAAAAAAAAATAAAAACATTCTTACGTAGGAGGGTTACATAAAGGGACCCGTCACCTTCATGGGTGGTAGGAGAGGTCTGAAGGGCAGGTCTGCATGAGGGTAACATGGCCTGAGAGGAGAAGGGGCCTGTGAGGGGACATTCAGGCTGATGAGAGTCTGGGGGCGTCAAGTACAGAGCTGAGAAAATCCCCCACACCCAAGTAACTCAGCCGTGGGAGCTTTGGGGCAGGTGTGATAGGGTATGTAGGTGGTAGGGTCAGGTGAGCTGTGTCCACCATGGTCTGAGGCAGAGGCTTCTGAGAGAATGGGACCCCTGACCACGTGAAGGGAGCAAGGGACAGGGTCAGATGTTGAGGGAGGTGGGAGGTGGGGATGTTTGCTCTGCAGGGACGGAGATAGTCAGGGTCTTTTGAAGAACACCACAGAAGGATGACTGCTGAGCCTGGGTGCTGGGGAGTTTCTGCCAAAGCTGAATTTGGAAGAGTCATTGGCATTCCACTGATCAATACCGACTGTGAGCTGGACCCCCGGGACTCGGTTTCTAGACTGTGCCTGGAGGTGTAGTGCTCCACAGCCCAGTCATCTGTCCTTGTGTTTGGCCCTGATAGGGAAAGAGGGCTTAGTGCATCTCTGCAGCTGTGCTGACACCCACCTCGAGGGTGGAATGAATCTGTGGGTGACAAGCTTCCTGGCACGCTTCCTACTTCATGGAGATCAAACCAGGTTCAAGGGCAGGGACTTGGCCCTGTTTTGCCGCTTGCTGGCTCTATGTGTTGTTTCTCAACTTCTCTGAAGAGGTTTCCTGACTCTGTTGTGAGGTGACGGTATCTGTCATCTACCCATCATGCCATTCATCCACTTGTCTGACTGTCTGTTCATCTATCTACCTGCTTATCCAGTCATCTACCCACTCACCCATCCATCTCCCCATCTTTGCATCCATCCATTCATCTGCCTACCTACTTCATCTATTTATCCATCCATCCATCCATCTATCCATCCACCCACCCCGCCACCCACCCGCACACCCC